>NC_139671.1:15302739-15312739 GCF_951799395.1 Argentina silus | reverse complement strand
TGTGTGCGTGTGTGTGTGTGTGTTAGAGGCTACTGATTGCAACACTGGGACAGAAAGCCTCCCCACAGTTACAACACATCCTCTCTCTCTCTCTCTCTCTCTCTCTCTCTCTCTCTTTCTCTCTCTCTCTCTCTCTCTCTCTTACCCTCTCTTACCCTCTCTCTCTCTTACCCTCTCTCTCTCTTACCCTCTCTATTCCAGTCTTACTCTCTGTGCTCTCAACTGAACCTCTCCCTCTTTTTCCATCCTCTCTGTGTGTTCAAGTAGAACATGTGTGTGGTGTCCCATGACTATCAGTGTCCCCCTCATCTTAGCAGCAGTGGCCCTGAACCATTGCTGCCTCAAAGTCTATATCTTTATAAACGGATTCAACTAAACTGATAATACACTGTGTGTGTGTGTGTGTGCGTGTGCGTGTGGGTGCGTGTGTGCGTGCGTGCGTGCGTGCGTGCATGCGCGCGAGTGAGTGTGTGCGTGAGTGAGTGAGTGAGTGAGTGTGTATGTGTGTGTGTGTGTGTGTGTGTGTGTGTGTGTGTGTGCGTGCGTGCGTGCGTGCGCGCGCGCGAGTGTGTGTGTGTGTGTGTGTGTGTGTGTGTGTGTGTGTGTGTGTGTGTGTGTGGAGCATGTGTCTTTCATTTGCTATAATCAGGTTTTGGTACGAGATGTGAGGCACGAGATCCGATCAGCGAGAGGCGAAGGGCGAGGGGCGAGAGACAGTCGTGTGGGTGTAGATTGGGCTACAGTCCAAGGTTACAGAACAAGCTTTTTTTTTTTAACGGTAACAGCAGCTGCATCGAATTGAGTGGAAAAAGCCCAGGAGGCGAGAGTTGAGCGCAGGCTAGTTGAGAAGGTATCAAGTTCTTTTTCCTTCAACCTTTGCAGTAAAGTTATTCTTTAGAGACCAATAATACATAACACTGTTATGTACAGATGCCTCATAAATGTCTTGTTTTATTGTTGAATTATTGCTTCATTGCTGAGAGCTTGTTGTTTTTTGTGCGCAAGAAACCGTGTCTCATCCGCTTAAAACTACGGGGGGTACGGAGACCAGGGGAGGCTGGTGGAGGTAGATATCGGAGGACGGGCTCATTGTAATGCATGGAACAGATTGAGGATTTTTTTTGGTGTGTTTGATACCATTCCTCATTCCGTTCCATGCATTACAGTGAGCCTGTCCTCCGATTTCTACCTCCAGCAGCCTCCCCTGATACAGATGGACTCTGTTGAGAACAGCATGTCAGCCCTCGGTACCACGGCCCAGCTCCAGAGCATGAGCTAGGTCTGTGTGATGTGTGATGTGAATCCTCCACACGGGGCCTACCGTTGTCAGACAGACATGAAACGCTTCTCTCGACTCCATGACTTCTGCGTTGGTTCAGAGGCAGACTCACACTAAGAGGCTTTTCCGTCAGCCTCGCTGCTTGTGCACAAACGCTTGTCAGGTTTCAGAGTTTCCGGTATCATCTCTTCTCCCATCGCTGAGACTCTGAGAGGTTGAGTGGAGTCCACCTTTTGGTTTTTAATCTCTTTGGTTTTTTATATATAGACATAATTAGCAATATTCCGGAGAATAAAGTTGTTCCCCTCAAACTGGAGACAGAGAAGGAGTTAATAATGATAATATCAATAAAAACATTTTTTAAACAAAAGCAGCAATTAATAAACCACCTAAATGACCGGAGTTGTGATTTGGGGATTTCGAAGCGTCTTCATTAATACGATCTATATCTTGTCATCACCTCCCATCATTGTAAGAGGTAGCAGGCTGTCGTTCTAGTGATGCGCCCAGTGGTGTACAGAGGCAGACGGCAGCTTTGATATGAAATGATTCGCAGATTAAAATCGCAGTGTGAAGAAGATTGGCCTCCCTACGCTCGCTTGCGTATCTGGGGCCTCAGAAGTTGAAAAGGATCCGGCTCAGATTGATTATTTTAATGCAGAGGGATTTTCTTTCTATTTTTTTTACAAATTATTTTTGTGTGAAGATAAAGAAATGTAAATGAAGGAGCTCGTGTTGACTCTCAGGCTCAGGGGAGGAATGGGATGATATTGTAGAGCTAGAATAAAAGAGACTCCATTTGGAACACCATCAGAAGTTCCCCTAATTGAAACTCACTCAAGAAATAAATAAATAAAATAGAATACTCGCTGCAGACAATTCTTATCAAGGATATTTGTAATCAAGCTATTCAAGCTATTCGATGAATGATTTCGGCCCTACAGCAAAGGTGGCTTCATAATATTGAGAACCATTATTGTCATGTTCATGAAACCAGTTTGAGACGACTTTTGCTATCATTTGGATTATGTGCAAGGAAAAGGATTTAGCAAATGCCATTTGCTTAATCCTTTTCCTTGCACATAATCCAAATGATAGCAAAAGTCGTCTCAAACTGGTTTCATGAACATGACAATGAGTTCAGTGTTCTTCAGTGGCCTTCCCAGTCACCAGATCTGAATCCAATAGAACACCTTTGGGATGTGGTAGAACAGGAGATTCACAGCTTGAAAGTGCACCTGAAAAATCTGCAGGAATTGCGTGATGCAATCATGTCATTATGGACCAGAATCTCAAAGGAATGTTTCCAACATCTTGTGGAATCAATGCCACGAAGAATTGAGACTGTTTTGAGAGCAAAGGGAGGTCCTACCCAGTATTAGTATAGTGTTATAGTGGCCCTACAGCAAAGGTGACTTAATAATATTGAGAACCATTATTGTAAAAAAGAGCAGCATTTGCTTAATCCTTTTTCTTGCACATAATCCAAATGGTACTTTGAAAAGTCGCTTAAGCGAAAGCTGTACCGGTGATTTTTATTGCATTGTCCTGAGATTAAGAAGGTTAATTTCGAACCGTTCTGAAGTCTGCTTGATATGAATGTGTTATAATGACAGAGCGAGCAGGGTTGTAGTGTCAGGGTGATAAATCCACAGAGATCATTGACTGTTGGCGAGCACATTCCTCTAGCCTGTGTCCGAGCCCCCCTGCGCCCATGGCAGGCCAGTGTAATGGATGGGTAGGGCTGTGGGGGAACCAGCAGAGCATTAAATCACATGCAAAATTACAATCTCACAAACATCTGTCACAGCACAGGACCACCTGCCTCCTCTGCCTCCCTCTTTCCCTCAGTGTCTATTTCCTTCTCTTTCGCTCTTTCCCTCTCTCATTCTCTCTCTCTCTCACCCCTCTCTCTTCCTCTCTGTCACTCTCTTTCTCTCTCTCTCTCTCTTTCTTTCTCTCACTCTCTCTCATTCCCCTCCTCTCTTCTCCCCTCCCTTCCTTTCCTCTCCTCTCCTCTCCTCTCCTCTCCTCTCCTCTCCTCTCCTCTCCTCTCCTCTCCCTTCCTCTCCTCTCCTCTCCTCTCCTCTCCTTTCCCCTCCCTTCCTCTCCTCTCCTCTCCTCCTCTCCCTCTCCTCTCCTCTCCTCCTCTCCCTCTCTAATTTCCACTTATGGCAGAGCAGCCAGCTATCTCCCCAGGGCTGACTGATGTGATAAAGCCTCGCTGGGTGCCCATGTTCCCACTGTTTAATGCAGCTGCCTTTCCACCACATCAACAGGAGGGCCAATGCAGCTTATTCTGTTATGAAGAACAATGCGACATGCTTGTAAATCGCTGCTCTCTCTTCCCCCTTCTGATTCAGTCACTGTGGATCAGACTTTAAAGGATGTACACTCACTGGGGACTTTATTAGGAACACCAGTACACCTTGTCATGGTGGAGGTGGTGGAATGGTGTGGGGAATGTTTTCTTGGCACTCTTTGGGCCCGTTAATACCAATCAATCATCGCTTGAATGCCACAGCCTGTTTGGGTATTGTTGCTGATCATGTGCATCCCTTCATGGCCACAATTTACCCATCTTCTAATGGCTACTTCCAGCATGATAATGCACCATGTCACAAAGCAAAAGTCGTCTCAAACTGGTTTCATGAACATGACAATGAGTTCAGTGTTCTACAGTGGCCTTCCCAGTCACCGGATCTGAATCCAATAGAACACCTTTGGGATGTGGTAGAACGGGAGATTCACAGCTTGAAAGTGCACCTGAAAAATCTGCAGGAATTGCATGATGCAATCATGTCATCACAGACCAGAATCTCAAAGACAACATCTTGTGGAATCAATGCCACGAAGATTTGAGGCTGTTGTGTTGCCAATAAAGTGTTTGGTGAGTGTATATAGGAATCTTATAAAGGCTAATGGAACTTTTGTTAAGCCTTTATAAGGCCTTCATAAAGCATTCACAAGCAAATGTCCTAGTATAGACTGTAAAGGTTGCCATAAGGCTCATGCCATATTCGGCAAAGCACCTGACGTATGAACCTGTTATATTACCCTTTACATTGCAGGATAGTATTTGTGACAAACTATAATAATAATCATAATTAAGCCTTTATGCCACATCCTGTGACTTTATTAAGGCTTAATAGAGTACTGTATCCTACTGTAATGTGTGACTTCATCCACTTGCATTCTAGGTCTGCTCTGCTTCTCTACCAATCCCCACGAGCCAGTTAGTGGTGACACTTAAAGCCTCATTGAAACCGGTCTTAGTAAATGAATGGATGTCAGTTAGTGAATCATCAGAGTATTAATTATGCCGTTAAAATGGAACCTCACTCTCAGACCCATATTTCCAATAGTCCATTGAAGAGAGGCCATCATTCTCCGTTTTAGCTACTCAGATAATTGCAGTTTTGTAATTTAAAAAGCCACGAGCTGCTATAAATCTTTTGCATCCTCATAAACCACTTGATGGGAGGTTTTTCTCTCTCATTGATGGGTATTGAAGTGTATATAGGCTCCCTCCCTCCCTCCCTCCCTCCCTCCCTGCAAGCTAGGGCTATTTGGGAGTGAAACTGTACGGCACTGAACCAATTACATCGTAAGTTATGACTGGCCGATTTAATGACATCCAAATGGCCTACACGGCTGTAGTGAAACTCTAAATTTGTAAATCAATACTGGGTTCCGGGCGCCTACAATCAATAGATCTCGTTAATGATAGGAAAGCATTATGTGGAGCAGGTCGGGACATTTTTTTTACATTGTGAGGATGGAGTGATAAAAAAAAAGAAGAAGTAAATTGATGTAATTCATTCAGGCGTACGTATCAATTACAAGGAATGACATTTGCCGATATGTTGTTAAATTCAGGCAGCCCCGTGGGCAAGGCCTCACGGAGCAGCAATTGCTGCTTTACTGAAGCAAGACGGAAACAAGGAATACGCGATAGTGATCGCTTTTATCTGCTGTAGACATGATCAGTAGATATTCCATAAAACATAAAGGTTTAACACGAGACAGAGAAAGATACCCTGTCAGCAGAGTAATGACGGCCCAGATCTGGTCCATGTCTGTATTCTACAGGCATCCAGATGTGGCCCAGGTGCAACTTTGTTCCCCGGGCCAGAAGTGGGCCGGCTCTGGCTGCCATTCCTGAGCCTTGTCTTTGCCATGAAAAGGCCAGACCTTGGCCAGCATGTGGATGTATCAGGGCCACATTCCAGAGCTGGCCCACAGCAAATGGTCAACTCTTGCCCAGGGCTGGCCCCCCACATTCAGATCATATAATACTTGCCGTTTCTGACATACAGTATGTCCCACCACAACACCAGATCTGGCCCACAAAAGACTGCTGACTAGGTAGGCTTGGGTCTATTATTCTCTCTATCTAGACATCGTTAGCAAATAGTCCTTAGAGCACCATAAAGGTTCCCCACTCAACTGGAGACAGAGCAAGATGTACTGTACTGTAGGCAAGGATAAGCTTGTTGTTTTCTTTATATATAGTCGAGCAAATATCACTTGAACCATAAAGGTTTTCCCCCCGCGTCTGGACACAGAGGAGAGGTTGTTCATTTAGAGGTTTTTCTATTTAAAGAGCACTGAAGGAGCTACCCATGGAGGAGGTTGCAGACAGCAGCCATAGTTATATTGGGCCTCTTTGCCGTGGCGATGTCTATTCCTAGCCTGTTTCCTACAGAAAGACCTTCTCTTTTGCCGTTTGCTCTGTTTCTGTGACACAGTCTAGCCAAGTCAGGCTTTATTTAAAGCGCCTTTTAAAAAGCAACCAGTACTTAGAAAATCCATAACAAATATAGCACTTACAAAAAACACAGGGTAAAAAGACAAGCCAAGCAACAGTCAATGGAGGGGAGGGGAGGGGAGGGGAGGGGAGGGGAGGGGGGTGTTAGGCAGACTAGACAGAACAGAGGATTGGTGGTGTTTTATGTTTCATTCATGACGGAGTGGCTAAGTGGCTCATTGGGGTTTTAATTTCTGTCCGGGCTTTGTTGGTAGATGGAGTTTGATAATTGCAATTGAAAAAATTGTAATGTCTGTTTTGATGTTTAATGCAGGTCTCTTTTGATGTTTAATGCACTAGTTCAGGAATTGATCAGATGTTTCAGAGAAAAATAATTTTTGCTCTTTTCTTCCGAGATAATTCTATTGACGAAATGCATCAATGTGTGATGAAGTACATTTTTACGCACGAACCCTTTCAAGATCATACTACCAATTACTGTGCCGTTAAAAGACCTACTGGCCATTTCACCAATACATCAAAGTGTTTTTCTATCCTAACGGTGCTAGAATACCTGGAGGAGGGGAGCCAGCATGATAGCAAATGATGTCTGTGCTTCAGTTTCCCTGAATTTGTCAAGATCGTCACCTCAGCCAACGTTATACACATATCTATAATTCATGACGACACACTAAACGCTCAGAGTCGGTTCTCATCATGAAGAATGTTTCTCACGGCCCCACTCTAAACAAATTATGACTTTTAAGGCTTTGGAAAGCCTCCATAAATCCTTTATAAGACCTATGTAGATGTTTCACAAATTATTCATAAGCAAATGTCATGCTATGTACAATAAAGGTTGGCAAAGTAGGTATGCCGCATTTGGCAAGGTACTAATTCAGGGATACTTAATGCTGGTTCTGAAGAGCCGCAGTGGGTCCAGGATTTTGTTCCAGCCTAGTGCTATCACACCTAATTGAACTAATCAACTGAACTTCAAAACCTTGCGGCTCTCCAGGATCAGGAGTCAGGATCACTGTACTAGATGCAAGGACCTACAACACCCTTAATATAATGAAAAAGTGTTTAAAGCATATATATTATTATATATTATTAACCAAGACTTCATTAAGCTTCACGAATGGTCACGTTTAAAGTGTGACCTTTCATATCCCCATAACACCTCTGTTGCTATGGAACCACAGCTGGCGCACTGGGGATTTGGGTGTTCCCGTAGATCCTAATGTTTTTAGCTAATTGGGTTAATTTGACCATGTTAATTGTGTTAATGTGACCATGACGTGCGTAAAAAGGTCAATTAGAGCACTCAGCTCAGTGAGGGAGAGTGGTTTACTCTAAAACAGAGTTAAAACTCATCAATATCAACAGCAGTAGGGAGAGCATAGACAGAGTAAAGTAGGTCTCTAGTATTTAATATGGTCTGCTTAATGTTGTGGTTCATTTTGGCCAGACAATAGTCTCACCAGACTGTTGGCTACATGACTGGATTATTGTTCATTAACTTAGATTCATTTTATGTCCACAGAATATCATCTCCCCACATTCCCTCCCTCCTCTCTTCTGTCAAGCAAGAAAATAGCTAAACAAAGTAATAAAACCAAATAAAGTTTGACACATTATGAGTTCCAACCTAATCTGTGAAAGGACCAGCTGTTGCTGTATAGATGAGCTGCATTCACCTGGAACCTGAGTGTGTTTGGGAGCTGGAGCCACACAGCCTTCCAGTGATGTAAACAGCATTGAGCAGGCTTGATGAAGAGGCTGTACTGGCTTGTATTGCATTGGACAGCTGCTCCATGGGGACTAGGGCTACTTCAGCTACCATCTGGCTCATCCCCCTGTCTGCATTAGCCAACTAGCATAACATACTCAACATCCTGTCTGCATTAGCTAGCTAGCGTAGCACACTCAACATCCCAGCTAGCATGGGATGTAGCATGTGCAACTATCCACGCACTCGCATTAGCTACCTTAGCGTGCTCAACGTCCCAGCTAGCATGTGTACATCCATATAGCACCTGCACGTGCCATTAGCCCCCGGGAAACACTCTGGTGTGTTAAGTCATAGTTTGCATTTGTTACATTGCCAATTAAGCACGCCACAGCTTGCGTTTTAATTGGGTTGTATTCCTACAGAGTGATTGGTTTTGATTGTGATTCATAAATGCAAATATTGCTATGGATGACGGAATCTGTTACATGGAGTCATAGTCGACTCTTTTTTTTTTACAATGGCCTATCAGGCACTGATCGTCCTTTAATTGGGATATGAACACAGTATTCTTCCCTAAATGCAGCTCCTAAACACTTCTACTGGTCCCCTGGGGATCATGTGAGTTGTCAGTAGGAGAGTTACACTCAGATAAACTTTAGAAAAGTGTCCTAATGGCTCCATAGAGAGACGGTGTTTGAACTGCTCTTAATAAGCTCAAATCAAGCCTTTCGCCCTGTAAGCTTTGACTGCACAACTGTGTAAATGCCAAATACATGGAGGGTGGGGCAGGTTGACTGAGCTTTTTGGAATCATGTGTGAGTGTGTGTGTGAGTGTGTCCTGTGTGTCTGCGTGTAAGTTTGGGTGTGTTCAATGTGTGTTTGTGTGTGTGTGTGTGTGTGTGTGTGTGTGTGTGTGTGTGTGTGTGTGTGTGTGTGTGTGTGTGTGTGTGTGTGTGTGTGTGTGTGTGTATGTGTGTGTGTGTGTGTGTGTGTGTGTGTGTGTGTGTGTGTGTGTGTGTGTATTGTTGGCTTGTGTATGTGTTTATCTCAATGACTGTGACCCAGGAGAGAGGGGGGAGGTGGTCCTCAGGCTAAAAGCCCACCAGGCCTCTCACACTTTCGCCCACAGGCATCTGCCTTCACCCGGGAACTCCTCCAATGCCAAATCAAACCATGATTCCACCAGCTGTTTAACCTAGATAGCTCATAGCCGTCAGGACCCAATTCTCGACAGGCCAATTATATCCAATCACACCGCTCTTCCTGTCACCACTTGCCAGGCGCTGTCCCCCCCCCCCTCCCCCCTTACCAGAGATTACGAGCATCAGATTCGGTTATCAATGAGGGTTGCTGGTGTTAGGCGATGGAGGGAGGGAGGGCTGAGGGGGAGAACAGCTTCAGAATGGTGACAGGGCCCAATTAGGGAACAGGCAGAGAACGCCACGACTGGCTGCTCTCTAAATCAGCACAGGCAATGAGACGGACGCCCCAAACCAAGATCTGCCTCAGAACCTTTATTCTCCAGGCTCACTCACACACTCACACACACACACATACATACATACATACATACATACATACACACACACACACACACACGCACACACGCACACACACACGCACACACACACGCACACACACACGCACACACACACGCACACACACACACACACACACACACACACACACACACACATATACACACACACACACACTGTAGTACTTCATAATGACATTCGAGAATAGAATAACCAAGGTTGAAAAATACCTGGGGAAAACTCTCCTACAAAACAATAACAAATAAATGCTGAACAAATAAATAATAAATAAATAATTTTACAATAAAACACTTTGCTTTTATACACTCACCGGCTTTATTAGCTACACCTTGCTAGTACTGGGTTGGACCCCCTTTTGTAGCCCATCTGCTTCAAGGGTCGATGGTCTTCTGCATACTTCAGAGATGGTGCGTTCAGAGATGGTCTTCTGCATACTTTGGTTGTAACGAGTGGTTATTTGAGTTACTGTTGCCTTTCTATCATCTCGAACCAGTCTTGCCATTCTCCTCTGGCATCAACAAGGCATTTTCACCCAGAGAACTGCCGCTCATTGGATATTTTCGCTTTTTCGGACCATTCTCTGTAAACCCTAAGAGATGGTTGTGCATGAAAATCCCAGTAGATCAGCAGTTTCTGCAGTACTCAGACCAGCCCGTCTGGCACCAACAACCATGCCA
>NC_139671.1:15272739-15275239 GCF_951799395.1 Argentina silus | reverse complement strand
TCATCATGTTAGCCTGCTATCCTATCACTGTCATCTGGTCTTTAAAGTTAGGGTGACAGCTGCTCATCAAAGAAAACCCCAAATGTATTATATTTAGTCGGGGTGCATTTTTACTCTCTTTTCAGTGCTGGTGCTTGTTTTGTTCTTTATTTTTTATTTATTTGTAATCTTCTTTATTTTTGTATCTAGTTATTATAATACTCTCCATAATGTACACTTGGAAGCCATCACAAAAAGCCTAAATGTACGGTACCAAATATGTTTATGTATATCGGATTGAACCCCATTGCTCTGATGTATTCTAGTGATTCTGGTCATTGACACTTACTGTATAGTGGAGTTGAATACAGTAGGTGCTGCGTAGAGCTGATAGTGTCAATAATGTTGTATACCGACGGTGATAAAGTTTGGTTTGAATCAGGTGTCTGACCCTCCAGTGTCTCTCCCCAGGATCCTACCTGTGTGGTGAGCCCAGTCATCGACATCATCAACATGGATACCTTCGCCTACGTAGCAGCCTCTTCTGACCTCCGCGGAGGTATAGAATACAACATCCCTCTCTTTATCCCTCTCTCCTTCTCTCTGCTGTTCTGTATATCCCTCTCTCTTCCCATCCCTCTCTCCACAACTCTATCCAGCCCCCTCTCTCCCTCTCTCTCTCTATCCTCCTTTCCATATCTCTCCATACCTACTATCCATATCTCTCTCCAGAATATATCCCTCCCTTAAGTCCTCCTTCTATTGCTCTCGCTTTCCATCCCTCCCTCCCTCCCTCCCTCCAGCCCTCCCACCCTCTCTCCCTCCCCTAGAAGGTCTCTGATCCTGGGGATTCTACAAGCAGTTAGATGAACAGCACCAATCTGTGTTTCCAGGAACTCTCTCAACCTCCATCCCTCTCTCCATCCCTCTGTACAGCCCTGTATCCATCCTCCTCTCCTCCTCATCCCTCTCCCTCTCTCGTTAATTTCCTTAATTCCCCCTCGGGGATCAATAAAGTATCTATCTCTCTATCTCTCCCTCTCTCTCTCCCTCCCCCAGGCTACCAGTTCTCTTCTCCTCCGCTTCTCACTGTTAGGTGAACAGCACTAATCTGTGCTCCCAGGAAATGGGAGACGACCAATCAATGGAGGAAATAGTCGTCTCTTCTCAGCTTCTCTGCGATTGGATGTTTAAATTATTGATGTAGCCATCACTCATAACATGAAAAAGACGTGGTGTCGATGGAGCAGCATCGATCCGCTGAGACCCGCCACTGTAGACCGCCATGCCAGCACTCCTGGGTCGGCATGCCACATCAGCTGCTCTGTCTACACACACACACACACACACACACACACACACATGTACACACACACATTTACATACACACGCACGCAAGCACACACACACTACTTTATTAATAGAACAAATATGCATTTGTCCTGTCAACTGTATTTTAATACTTGAAGGGCACTGCGTCTTAGGGGCGGGGCGGGGCCAGCTATTAAAGCAATTCTGATAAAGGTCATTCCCAAGGTCCGCCCTGATCACCCATTAGCCAATAGGCCGGCTCCCATTATGAGTCATTAGAGCCATTAGCACAGGCACAATACCGTAGGTACGCTGCTAGGAACAGTGGGTGGCTGGAAGTAGCGACTTTGTTCTGCCAAAGACTAAAGTATGTGACGAAGGGATGAAGTGGGGGGGGGATACTGTGGAGGAGAGGAGCTGTAGCAGAGGTCTAATCGACCGCTCCCTCCCCTCACAGCCTACCCTCCTCACCTCCTTCCCTACCTTTCTCCTCATCCTCCACTCCTCTCCCTAATCTCTTCCTCATAATCTCTTTGGTATTAGTCATGTGCTTCCCTTTTCTCTGACCTGATATCGTATTGATCTGCCTCTGCCTCTCATCAGTCTGTTTTCCACTATCTTTTATCCAACCGAAAGTCTCCAAATTAATCCATTCTGGGCGATCTTTTCTGCAGACCAAAGAATACTTTGTTCTGTGTGAACATATTATCTAGCTATACTGGCAGGTAAATACGAAAAGGCAGAACACCGCATAAGGAGGTTAGTGGGGTGGTTGAGGCGTGAACCGCCCGACTTGCAACCCAAAACGTCGCTGGTTCGAATTCGCTAATTCTTGCTAATTGTTGTTGCTTATGCTAATGTTTGCTAATGCCTTCCCCTGACAACTTACCCTAACTTACCCTAACTTACTCTAACTTACCTTAACCACTCAAAGTGAATGCCTAATACTGCCTTACTGCCACGTAATTCACGTAACTCTCAGAAACATATCTTGTAATTCACGGAACTCTCACGCAATGTATATCTTCAGTTTTTGACGTATCTCACTGCACCATGCGTGGTTGATGCTGGCATGGTATAGCTAGAGAAATCATGCACACACAACGTTTTCTTCGGTCTATTCGAGTTGGAGACTGTTCCCTTTTCCTCTTCTCCATCCTCTCTCTCTGACCTGCATAGTTCTCTTCTTAACCTCTCCCCTGGCTTCCCC
>NC_139671.1:15257739-15262739 GCF_951799395.1 Argentina silus | reverse complement strand
TTTGTGTATTGTGTGTGTGTGTGTGTGTGTGTGTGTGTGTGTGGCCTCCCACTCTCATCCCATTATGCTATATTCACATGAGATGAAAGATTCTTTTTTTTTGTATTCAGACTTTCTTTTCTCTTTTGATTGGCTCGAATCCCCATGGCATTGCCTTGTGAAGTGAGATCAATCAGGCCGATACAACAAAATCCACGTCGGAGTGGAGTTTAATCCCACAGTCTGAAATTAACAGTCTAGTCTCAGGGGAGGGAGGAGGGAGGAGGGAGGAGGGAGAAGGGCTGACCCTGGTTTAACGCGGGAAAAACCCTTAATTGCAAACTTAGAGAGAAAAACTGTTCTGAGATAAAGTTAGAGCAAGCATATAGAAAGAAAGAGAGAGAAAGAATACAAGTAATGCACACAAGTCCATTGAAACAGAAAAGGTAAAGGCTAGTGTCTCCCGGCAGAGAGTGAGAGAAATACTGTAGTGGGCTATTACTGTAAAGAGCCCCTGCAGAGCCCATAGAGGCATGGAGGATGAGTGGCATTATCCTGCGCGTGTGTGTGTGTGTGTGTGTGTGTGTGTGTGTGTGTGTGTGTGTGTATGTGTGTGCGCGCTTGTTGTGTGCGTGTGTGTGTGTGTGCGTGTGCGTGCTTGTTGTGTGCGTGTGTGTGCGTGCGTGCGTGTGTGTGTGTGTGTGTGTGATGGATTTACTGCTGCCGGTTCCAGGTTCCTGTTTGCTGACTAAGTGTACAAGGTGAACGAGGCAGTAAAGCCTTCCTAGACCCAAACTGGCAGCACCCCGATTACTTACCTACCCTGGGTCTTCATCCTTCTCTCCTCCACACACCACACACACACACACACACACACACTCACACACTCACACACACACGCACGCACGCACGCACACACACACACACACACACACACACACACACACACACACACAAACACACATAGACACACACACACACCCCAGCCATGTCTTCTTCAGCCTGTGTTTGATGTATAGATCTGCCATGCGGGAGCCATTCCTCGCGGCACATTTGAATATTGATTGTGATTCTGCTCAGGCGTTTATGAGTGGAAGCATTAATGCGGGGCCAAGCACATGACACTGTAAATGGCATCAGTGTTCATCTCACTAATGAATAGTTATGTATCTGCATGTACAGACATAGGCATGAATATAATAACCATAGGATATAACCATGGCGGGAGAATCAATTACATCACATTCAGAGATGTGTTATTACACAGTACATCAGTTTCATCCTCAGACGTGTCTGTGTTTCTGAATATACTGAGATAAAAAGTAAAAAGAGGACTTTTAGGACTGCTAGTGTCAACTGTGTTGATTTTAATGTGTTTCTTGCAAACTTTTTTCTTCATGTTTTGAAGATGACATTTCAGCCTTGACCTTGTGTCTTCATCCGGTGAATGTACTGTTTATGAAAGCAGATTCTTTCAGCAGTGTCTGTTTTCCTGTGTGTTTTCCAGAGTGCCGGATGATTCAGACTCCAAGTCGGGGGTCCTCCGCCAGAGACAGAACTGTCTGGAGTCTCGTAGGGTGGAGGGGGAGGAGTTTCCCTCTCTTACCCTGGGGCCCTGCATAGGAACCAAGGCTGTGCCTGCTATCAACCAGGTACACACCAGTCACCACACTCAACCAGTCTGTCAACCAGGTAGACACCAGTCACCACACTCAACCAGTCTGTCAACCAGGTAGACACCAGTCACCACATTCAACCAGTCTGTCAACCAGGTAGACACCAGTCACCACACTCAACCAGTCTGTCAACCAGGTAGACACCAGTAACCACACTCAACCAGTCTGTCAACCAGGTAGACACCAGTCACCACACTCAACCAGTCTGTCAACCAGGTAGACACCAGTAACCACACTCAACCAGTCTGTCAACCAGGTAGACACCAGTCACCACATTCAACCAGTCTGTCAACCAGGTAGACACCAGTCACCACACTCAACCAGTCGATTAACCAGGTACACACTGGACACCAGTCACCACATTCAACCAGTCTGTCAACCAGGTAGACACCAGTAACCACACTCAACCAGTCACCACACTTAACCAGTCACCACACTCAACCAGTCAAGATCAATTCTCACAGAGTTACAGCCTCTCTAGGTGCACACCAGACTCAACAGCATCTCTTTTTTATTTTTATTTTAAGAGGGTCTACTGTATAGCCCTGCCCAGTTCCATGTCTAACCCTAGCCCAGACAGAAAGGTACCAGGGGAGTACCAGGGGAGTACCAGGGGAGTACCAGGGGAGTACCAGGGGAGGCTGGTGGATGGAGAAACAGGTAGGACGGCCTCATTTGAACGGATGGAACGGAATGAGGAACGGCATCAAACACACGTCAAACGCTACGTGTTTGATACTGTTCCTCATTCCGTTCCATCACCTAACAATGGGCCCATCCTCCCCGTGTCTCCATCCTCCCCTGGTACAGTCAGTACTGTATGTATGGATCCCCGTGCTGTCTTTCTCCACGGTATGTCAGACAGGATCTGTTCTTGTTAGCCACTCCAGCAAACACACTGTGTCAGTACAAACACAGACTAAGCCTCTCCCATCCCCTCCCCTTCCCTCCCTCCGTCTCCCTCTCTCTCTTTCTTTCTCTCTCTCTCTCCGTCACTCCCCATCCATCCTCGACCACTCGTGTCATGTTTGCTCTCCCTCTCTTTACAACCCAGCAGACAAGCATCATCTTGTTGCACTGGAGGAATTCAGCCTGAGCTGAGCTAAGCTGCTTCCACTCTGACAGCACTGGCTCTCTCTCACACACACCTCTCCCTCTTGTTCTCTCTCTCTCTCTCTCTCTCTCTCTCTCTCTCTCTCTCTCTCTCTCGCACTCTCTCTCTCTCTCTCTCTCTCTCGCACTCTCTCTGTCTCTCTGTCTCTCTCTCTCTGTGTCTGTCTCTCTCTCTCTCTCTCTCTCTCCCTCTTGTTCTCTCTCTCTCTCTCTCTCGTTCTCTCTCTGTCTCTCTGTCTCTCTCTCTCTGTGTCTCTCTCTCCCTCTCTTTCTCTCTCTCTCTCTCTCTCTCTTTCTTTCTCTTTCTGGAGACAGGCTCTCTCCTTCTCACTGCAATGACTGGCTGTCACACCACCTCTTTTTGCAGTTACAGTGCCTTTGGAAAGTATTCAGACCCCTTCACTTTTTCCACATTTTGCTGTGTTATAGACTCAATTTAAAATTGATTAAATTAAAAGAATTTGCCATCAATCCACACACAATACCTCAGAATGGCATTGCGAAAACACGTTTTTTGACATTTCTGTACATTTATTAAAATTGAAATACAGAAATACCTCATGTACATAAGTAATCAGATCCTTTCCTATGACAATTAGCTAAAATGCAGAAATGTCATCAACAAATCACTCAATAAGTTGAATTGTGTCCATCTTAATGCAAGGATAATAGTTCATGTAATTTTGGAATTAATATCTTTGTTTTTATAGGGTCTCTGATTTGCATAGGAATCAATTACACACTGTGTGGATTAGGATGTCATTACCAACTCAACTTCATAATTTTCTCTTGATCCTGACAAACTCCCCATTCCCTGCCGGTGACAAACATACCCATAACTTGCTGCAGCTACCACTATTCTTCACACAAGAGATGGTGCGGAAAATGCACTGCATGTGCTGGATTTGCACCAAACGTAATGCTTTGTCGTAAAACCAAATAAACACATTTCCAGCCACTTTCTTTGCTTACACACATAAACACACACATACATACACACACACACACACACACACACACACCGCACACACACACACACACACACACACACACACACACACACACACACGCATGCACGCACCCAGGCACACACACACATACACACACACACACATACACACACATACACACACACACACACACACACATGCTGAGTAAAGCAGAATGAGACCACAAATTGTCTCTCTTTCTCTTTCTGGAGATAGGCTGTCTCCTTCTCACTGCAATGACTGGCTGTCACCATTTTTTTTTGCACTTATCTCACACCCACGCGTGTTCACAGACACACACACACACACACACACACACACACACACGCTGAGTAAAGCAGAATGAGACTACAAATTGTCCCTGCAGAGACTATACTGTCTGTCTGTTTCCAAGTGAGACCTGTTGATAGGTCATTAGTGGATGTAAATAAGATGACATCAGATAAAGGCACTTAGATGGTCAGATGTGTGTGTGTGTGTGTGTGTGTGTGTGTGTGTGTGCGCGTGTGTGTGTGTGTGCGTGTGCGTGTGTGTGAGCGCGTGTTCGTGCGTGACTAATTCATGTCCCTAGGAAGCTCATTATACTGTATTTAGACTTCTTTTGAATCCAGTGCCTGAAACACACTCAAAAAAAACATTGCATCTTGATTGTGTAAGCATTTCATTTAGACTAGTTAGCTTGTGCATTTACTACTTATACGATGCCCAGAGTGAGGTCATATCCTGTTGTACATGAATAACAAGGATGAATTCAGTAAGGTGAAACATCTACCACGTCCAAGGTACATACTTGGAGGAGCAGACTGGATATGTAAAAAAAGGATCCAGCTACTCTTGGAGGACAAACTTTAAAGAAAAGCATCTTTATTGTTAAAAAAACAAAGTGGTTTGTCTATATTGCCTTCATTGGGGTATAGGCCACTGCTCAGAGAGACAGAGAGGAAGAGATTGGTTATTGGATTGGCCGCATCTGTTCATTATAATCCAGGCCAGTCGATCTCAGGTGGTCTTATTACCGCGGTGAAACTACTGCAGAGGGAGATTCAGCCACATACACCATCTCCTCCATTCATCAAGCCAGCCTGTGGCCAATTTACAGACACACACACACACACACACACACACACACACACACACACACACACACACGCACACACACACACACACACACACACATACACACACACGCAGACACATACACGCAGGCACATACACACACACACACACACACACACACCACACA
>NC_139671.1:15185239-15255239 GCF_951799395.1 Argentina silus | reverse complement strand
ACTCATACAGAGACCTACTCGTACAATAACACTACTCATATAGAGGCCTACTCATACAGTAACACTACTCATACAATAACACTACTCATACAGAGACCTACTCATACAGTAACACGACTCATACAGAGACCTACTCATACAGAGACCTACTCATACAATAACACTACTCATACAGAGACCTACTCATACAGAGACCTACTCATACAATAACACTACTCATACAGTAACACTACTCATACAATAACACTACTCATACAGAGACCTACTCGTACAATAACACTACTCATATAGAGGCCTACTCATACAGTAACACTACTCATACAGTAACACTACTTATACAGGGACCCAGAGTAAGAGAATGAAATGACTCAGGACAGATGCTTTAGTGTTTCTCCTTGAGAGCAAGGGAAGATATAATATCTATAAAGTGAGCCCATCGTTTACACGTGCATGCGCGCACACACACACAGTTAGGCATACACACACACACACACACACACACACACACACACACACACAGTCAGGCATACACACACACACACACACACACACACACACACACGCAGGCACGCACACACACACAGCTACCATCTCTTATAGTGCATCCCCCTGTCTAGGACATGAAGTTACAAGGATACAGGAAGGCACCAGGAGTGATTTTAATAAGATTTAAAAATAGCTTCTCTGTCTGACACTCTGCTATTAAAACACCAGGCAGCGTCCTGACTTCATACAGGAGCATAATTGGATCCTTGTGGAACCACTCAATATCCAGTCCTCTCTGTAAGGCTTACCACGCCAACCCCACGTCACTGTGTGTGTGTGTGTGTGTGTGTGTGTGTGTGTGTGTGTGTGTGTGTGTGTGTGTGTGTGTGTGTGTGCTCTGCCATAGACAGGCAGGCTTAGTGTCTACCATCCTTTATGAGTCCAGTGGTCAAAAAATTAGACTGTCTGGACATGGGTATCAATTAGAACTGTTATTGTGGCAATCCTCTCTCGATTGTTCCGCGTGTGTGTGTGTGTGCGCGTGTGTGTGCGCACGCGCATGTGTGCACGCTCGTGTGTGTGTGTGTGCATGTGTGTCAATCTCCAGTATTGCCAGCTCAGTAATATTCCCCGGTCTGGTTCCACAGAGACAGACTCTTATTATTTCATGATGTATGGAATGTTCCTCTAGAGTGAGTCTACTCCCAGAGACAGATGCATTGGAGGCGTGTGTACTGGTGTGTGTAGGGGTGTGTGTTGGACTGGAGTGAGCCTGTGTGGAAGAATTGTCTTTTTTTCAGGATTGGATGTATTCTCATTGGCACCCAGTTAGTGTGTGTGTGTGTGTGTGTGTGTGTGTGTGTGTGTGTGTGTGTGTGTGTGTGTGTGTGTGTGTGTGTGTGTGTGTGTGTGTGTGTGTGTGTGTGTGTGTGTGTGTGTGCGTGTGTGTGTTCAGTATGACATGATAGTGTGCTATGAGCGTGTCCTGTAATGGTAGGACTAGTTTGTTATTTGTTTGCAATATCAGCCTGTCTGACACCTCTACTCCACACATTAATATACAGTATGTAATTCTAGTGTGTTGTCACTGTGTTATGAGTCTCTCCCTTTGTGCAGGAGTGGATCTACACCCATGGACAGCAGATCCGCTCTCTCCACCACCTCCCCTGTGTTATGAATGTATTATTATGTTTATGACCATGTAATAAACACCTGTCTCTCCCTCCGTGCAGGAGTGGATCTACACCCACGGACAGCAGATCCGCCAGGCGCAGCACTGTTTATCTCTCTCCACTACCTTCCCTGCCTCTCAAGTCATGCTTATGCCCTGTAATCTGGGCGACGGGAAACAAGTAAGAGCCCCCCCCCGCCTGTCCTCACCTGACCAAATGCTGTGCCCGTCACACCCACCTGCCACCTTGTCCGTGCCTGTCCCCACCGCCCTCCTCTGCAGCCCCCTGCCGCACACAAGCAAAGACACCTTTGACACCTCATAAATCAACTTTCACTTACGCTGGCTGATGGTGCAGCAGAGAAGCCCCCGGGGGGGAAGGGGAGAGCGCGCGAGGCTAGGGCTAACTGGATCACCAGCTGCTGTTGCTCCCTCTGTGTGTACCCTGAGACAGAGGCAAGCTCAAGGCTCAAGCATGTTACTGATTCTGTAGACAAGAATTTGCCTGGTTAGCTATAGATAGGCTATTACTGTTAACATGAATAAGGCTGGTTAGCTATAGATAGGCTATTACTGTTAACATGAATAAGGCTGGTTAGCTATAGATAGGCTATTACTGTTAACATGAATAAGGCTGCTTAGCAATAGATAGGCTATTACTGTTAACATGAATAAGGTTGGTTAGCTATAGATAGGCTATTACTGTTAACATGAATAAGGCTGGTTAGCTATAGATAGGCTATTACTGTTAACATGAATACGGCTGGTTAGCTATAGATAGGTTATTACTGTTAACATGAATAAGATTGGTTAGCTATAGATAGGTTATTACTGTTAACATGAATAAGGTTGGTTAGCTATAGATAGGCTATTACTGATAACATGAATAAGGCTGGTTAGCTATAGATAGGTTATTACTGGTAACATGAATTGGCCTGGTGTGAGGCTATCCAAAAAGGTCTAGCGGACGTTTTATAAAATGTATATAATACGATTCTCATGTTATGAGACTCACGCTGTTGGCATGAATTACCCTCGTTTGACACTGTAAATGTGTATCCAATATTCATAGCATTTATGCTAAATATATGGTTCACATAATACTGAGATGTCGGTTTGTTCGCAGCGTGAGCTAACACTGTGTGGGTGGGTGTTACAGTCCAGTATGTGTGGCCGTATTCAGTGTTCACATTGTTATGTTGTGTTTGAGAGTCAGCAGGAACAGATGAATCATAAATATATGGTGAAAATAATGTAATGACTAATGAAAACATTGTCTGAGAGAGCAGAAGACAAAGAGAGGGAGAGAGGACAGAGAGAGAGAAGAGAGGGAGAGGGAGGGAGAGGGAGGGAGAGAGAGAGAAGAGAGAGAGGGAGAGGGAGGGAGAGAGGACAGAGAGAGAGAAGAGAGAGAGGGAGAGAGAGAGGACAGAGAGAGAGAAGAGAGAGAGGGAGAGAGAGAGGACAGAGAGAGAGAAGAGAGGGAGAGGGAGGGAGGGAGGACAGAGAGAGAGAAGAGAGGGAGAGTGAGGGAGGGAGGACAGAGAGAGAGAAGAGAGGGAGAGAGGACAGAGAGAGAGAAGAGAGAGAGGGAGAGAGAGAGAGAAGAGAGGGAGAGGGAGGGAGAGAGGACAGAGAGAGAGAAGAGAGAGAGGACAGAGAGAGAGAAGAGAGAGAGGGAGAGAGAGAGGACAGAGAGAGAGAAGAGAGAGAGGGAGAGAGAGAGGACAGAGAGAGAGAAGAGAGGGAGAGGGAGGGAGGGAGGACAGAGAGAGAGAAGAGAGGGAGAGTGAGGGAGGGAGGACAGAGAGAGAGAAGAGAGGGAGAGAGGACAGAGAGAGAGAAGAGAGAGAGGGAGAGAGAGGACAGAGAGAGAGAAGAGAGGGAGAGGGAGGGAGAGAGGACAGAGAGAGAGAAGAGAGAGAGGGAGAGAGAGAGGACAGAGAGAGAGAAGAGAGGGAGAGGGAGGGAGAGAGGACAGAGAGAGAGAAGAGAGAGGGAGAGAGAGAGGACAGAGAGAGAGAAGAGAGAGAGAGGGGGGGAGAGAGGACAGAGAGAGAGAAGAGAGAGAGGGAGAGAGAGAGGACAGAGAGAGAGAAGAGAGGGAGAGGGAGGGAGAGAGGACAGAGAGAGAGAAGAGAGAGAGGGAGAGAGAGAGGACAGAGAGAGAGAAGAGAGGGAGAGGGAGGGAGAGAGGACAGAGAGAGAGAAGATAGAGAGAGGGAGAGAGGACAGAGAGAGAGAAGAGAGGGAGAGGGAGAGAGGACAGAGAGTGAGAGGGAGAGAGGACAGAGAGAGAAGGGAGAGAGAGAGGGAGAGAGGACAGAGAGAGAGAAGAGAGAGAGAGAGAAGAGAGAGAGGGATAGGGGATAGAGAGAAGGGAGAGAGAAAAGAGAGAGAGAGGGAGAGGGGATAGA
Source organism: Argentina silus (assembly GCF_951799395.1). Taxonomy (NCBI): domain Eukaryota; kingdom Metazoa; phylum Chordata; class Actinopteri; order Argentiniformes; family Argentinidae; genus Argentina; species Argentina silus. Next base: position 15,251,165 of record NC_139671.1, on the reverse strand, counting down.
GAGAGAGAAGAGAGAGAGAGGACAGAGAGAGAGAAGAGAGAGAGAGCACAGACAAAGTGAGGGGGGGTATATATTAACAATGCAGTGTGTTCTCATAAGACCCCTAGCCTCGGCTATCAGACTAAAGCATCTCAGGTGAAAGAAAGAGAGAGAGAGGGAAAGAAAGAAAGAGAGCACTATAGGCCTATCTACAGTACCTGTACTGCTTTCACTCGAGCCCCAGTGCCCCCGCTCCTGCAGCTATCAGACTGTGAGAGGTAGCTCAGCTCAGGTAAAGCTGCCTTCCCCTCGGCTAAGAAGCCTCCCAGGGCTGCATGTTCCACCTTTTAGCTCCCAGACGGAAACTGTGCCATGATAGCTAATTAGAGCCTCGCTCATGTGCTCCCTCAGGCCACGCTACAGCAGAGAGGGAGTGAGAGAGAGAGAGAGAGAGAGAGAGAGAGAGAGAGAGAGAGGGAGGGGGAGAGAGAAGAGAGAGAGAGAGAGAGAGAGAGAGAGAGAGAGAGAGAGAGAGAGAGAGAGAGAGAGAGAGAGAGAGAGACGTCAAATGTGCTCTACTATCAATAGAGCTTCAACAGCCAGTAACAAGAATGACTTTGAGGCACTACAGGCTCAGAATACTAATAGATATTTAGTTTTTAATTATTTGGCTTTTTTCAATTATAAAGCCTGCCATTGCCTCGATATATTAATATAAAAAATTAAAAACGTGTCATGGCAATTTGAGTCTATGCTCCTTTGATCAGGAGTACAGTAGAGCAAAGCTTGTTTCTCCTCAGTGACTCTAAATGCCAGCGAACAAAGATGCTCTGTATCTGCGTTTCACAAAAATATCCGTCGTGTTGTTTTCTCCACTGGGAAGATACCTGAACATGATATGCACTGTTCTACTTGCAGCCTATTGCCAATAAAGCTCCAGCCATTTCATTCCTACTAGAGATAAGTGATCTTTGGTATAGACAATTAAAAATATCTTTGGATGTTTGTTAATATCCTCTAGTTTTGTTTATATGCTAATGAATTCAGCAATATGAGCAGAATTGTACAATAGCCCAGACCTCTTCGCTGAACTATTATTGTGAATCACTAGAAACTGAGGGAAGAAGGACATCTAGTGGTGAAGAGTAGGAACAGCTGGTAATAAATGACTGACATCTCAATGAATGTGCAATGTGGGTGTCATGCGAAGTAAGGTACATTTGGAAAAGGAACTGACAAAATATTGGACGAAAGTTGCCCAAACTAGAAGCAATGCCATTTAGCAACAGTACATGTGGCGTATACTACTACTATATGACGTCACAAGCTCAAACCTTTGACCTGAACAAGTCCGTATCTCACCGATGTGAACTCTTGCCCTGTGTTGCAGCGTTGGCAGAAGTCAGGCACCCACCTGGAGCACCTGGCCTCTCACTTCTGCCTGGATAGTGAGATGGCGCTGGATGGCATCGAGAGCAGCAAGATGCTGGTGATCAGCCCCTGTGAACTGTCTGCCTACACCCAGAGATGGGACATGCCCTTCTCCTGACCCAACACTGACTGCAACCTGAGGGAAACCGATGCAGGAGCACCTTTTGAGCACTCAGGGCTTACATGTACCTACTGCAGTGCTTCTGGCTACTATCCAAGGGCTTTTTTGAGCGAGAGAGAGAGAGAGAGAGAGAGAGAGAGAGAGAGAGAGAGAGAGAGAGAGAGAGGAGAGGTAGACACCGGAGTAAAAGGATGAGGGTGACTTGCTCTCCTCATTTCAGTGACTTTATGAGACTAGTCTTTATAAGATGGCAGGGACTTGGACTGACTACAGTGCTTTAATGTGATCTACAAGACATTCAGCAGTGCTGAAAGTACCATTCTAATATATGGAAAGAAATGTTTCCATTATCCTGTTTGACATTGAAACTTGTTTGACCTGTCACAACAATTCATACTGTATAATTGCTGCTTCGAGAGTGTTGAAGTTCTGAGAAAGATATCAACTAAGCTATACCTAGTGTAATGACATTTAAATGGTGATATCATCTAAAATGAGGTGCACCCTCGTTTTGTGACAGCAAATTTAATGCACATGTCAGATGACAGATTTTAATATCCTATTTTAGGATCTGTGAAAATAATTTCCATTTCTTTTTAATCGAAATGATGATGGCATTTACAGACATTTTCTGTGACATGAATGCTGAACAGACACACACACACACACAAACACACACGCACACGCACACACACACACACACACACACACACACACACACACACACACACACACACACACAAACACTGTAATAGCCACAAGGATATTTCAAAACTGGAAATAAAAGAAATACAGAAATATGTTTGTTTGTCTCTTTATTGTTGTACAATGAAATAACAGCTCACAACATCAGATTGATGCAGAGCTTCAGTGCCCTGCGTAAGTAGGTGAAGCATTTTTCTTCTTTTGGCTCTACACTCCGGTTTGGATTTGAAATCGAACAATTGAGGTTAAAGTACAGATTTTCAGCTTTTATTTGATGGTATTTTGTACATATTGGTTTTACCATTCAGAAACTTTTGGGGTACCCAATTTTAGGTACAAATGGCTTGACAGGTGTTTCCTTCACATCATTTCGCAGTCATAAGAGAGCTCTCAATTTTTAGTATTGATTATAGGCTTTGCGTTTGCCTTTGGAGTCTGCTATTGGTGTCTGTCAACATGAGGAGCAAATAAATGTCAATGAAAGTCAGGGAAGCCATTATGAGTCTGAAATATCAGAAAAGAATCTATCAGAAACATAGCCAAAATCTTAAACCTACCAAAATCAACAGTTTGGAACATCATTAAAAGGAAAGAAAGCAGTGGTAAGCTCAGAAATCAGCCTGGTAGGCCAAGGAAGACAGTGGATGACTGAAAAATGCTCACCATGACTAAGAAAACCCCCAAAACAACTGTCCCACAGATCAGGAACACTCTCCAGGAGGTAGGTGTGAATGTGTCAGAGAGAATCTGCAGAGAAGGTCCTCTGTGGCTCACTTGGTAGAGCATGGTGCTAACAATGCTTAGGTTGTGGGTTTGATTCCTGCTGGGACCATATATACTGAAATGTATGCAAATGTAAGTTGCTTTGGATAAAAGTGTCAGCTAAATGGTATATATATAGAAGACTCTTCACTAGCAGAACTACAGAGGCTACACTGCAAGGTACAAACCACTAGTTAGACATGAAAACAGGATGGCCAGGTTATGGTTTGCTAAAAAGTACCTAAAGGAGTCTGCAGAGTTCTGGAAAAAGTTATTTTGGACAGATGAGAAAAAGATTAACATGTACCAGAGTGATGTGGAGTGTGAAGTGTGGAGAAAAGAAGGAACTGCCCAATATCCACAGCATACCACCTCATCTGTAAAATATGGTGGATGGGGTGTTATGGCTTGGGTATGTTTGGCTTCTACTGGAACTGGCTCACTTGTCTTCATTGATGATGTAACTGCTGACGGCAGCAGCAGAATAAATTCTGAAGTGTACAGAAACATCTTGCCAGCTCAAGTACAAGCAAATGGACGCAAAGGACGCGCTCAAGTACAAGCAAATGGAAAGTTGTAGACTGGCCAAGTCAGTCTCCAAATTTAAATCCTATTGAACATACATTTAATTTGCTGAAGAGAGACTTACAGCAAAACGTAATTTCTGAATGGTGAAACCAAGTTGTACACAAATGCCATAAAATAAAAACTGGAAATACTTTCAAATCCAAACTGTCGGAGTGTAGAGCCAAAGAAAAAAATGCACTACTGCACTGTCACATTACTTATGCAGGGCTCTGTAAATAAACACTTTTACAACATTTGAGCTGAGTATTTATTTTTATTTATAGGCAGCAAAATCAACCAGATCTTGTAGGCTATACAATTATGTATCACAGCATATTTTTTACAGCTTTAGAAGCAGATGAAATAGTTCAAGATATGGCAAGGCTTAGGGGCTGCTTTGCTTCATTAACCTCCTAAGTAATTAACACAAAGCTCAAAGGAAAAGCTTCATTGGTAAAAAAAAAAAAAAAAAAGATGTTTTTCAACATTCAATTATTCAAATTAACATTAAATATTTAATTAGACGCTGGTATCACAAATGGCACCTTGGCATTCTCCGCAACTCCAGTGGGTGCAGTGACACATCATCGCCCACAGAGAGGGAACACGATGTACTGCATATCAATGCCTTTGAACAGAGAAAACGAACGGCGAGAGATATTGACTAAGGAAGAAAAAGACTATAATGTAGTAATTATGAAAGCAATAACTGGTTATCCAACTGTCATTTGGAAAATGCCTCTTAGTTTTCTCAGAGAGGGATATTACGGTATTTGGCTTTCTTGAATATAGGAATCATTTGCCGGTAAGCTACAGTATCTATGTGATGTAACCTTGTTTGGTGAGGATGTCGGTAAACTATCATCGTCTTGTTCGTTCAGATGGTAGTAATAGGTGTCGCTGACATAATCATAACCTCACTGCACTTGTTTTGAAATGCATCCATTGTATTTTGAATGAAATGTTATTACTTTATATTGTCAAAGTGACATTTGCGTAGTTATCAACGTCCACCCGTTATGACATGTTTGTCTGCACTCGTATGCCGTATTTGGAGAGATAATATTGGGAGATGTAGTTTCTTATGATAAAGTTTGGTATGTCAGGATATGAGCTTCGTAATGACAAAAACTGCACAGTCCAGCGCGACACACATAGCGCTTGAATATAACGTCATATTAGCATGACGTCATATTCGGAGGACTCGAAAATGGCCCCTCTGAACACAACAGACTAACAACTAGCTTTGTACTTTTGACTGTAAAATGTTCTCACTGTGTTGGACAAGTATTATACACTGTAATGTTCGTAGATAACGTTTAATGCATCGTCATCAAAACATAAACAATGACTGTCCAAACGCTGACGGGAAGTAAGTTATCATTCAAAGCTAAAGTAGCTAGCATGTCAAGCTAATGTTTATGTGACTAACCACAGACAGTACTGTGGTTGATGGGTTCAGCCAGGTGTCCGGCATAGAATGAAAACAATGCGTAGCCAGGTGACCGCTATCCCAGTGTTGTATTGCTTCAGCTGAGTGCGCATCTTTTCTCTCCTGCAGTCAACCCATGTTTTCTCGACACCTGACCGCGTTTGGCTCCAACTGGTTCCCCCCGACTCAAGCCCTCTTGGGCGGCTGGCGGACCTCGCACTTCCCCAGCCATCCATGGTGGCTGGGTGTGCCTCCCCGGCCGCAACTCTCCCACCCCACCCGGCACATGTCAGGCGCCTTTCGACCCCTCGACCCTCACAGCGTTAACTGGGCCCGACAACCCCCTCCAGGGTTCCCCTTCCACGGGTTTCCTCAGAGGCCGTTCCACCTCTCTGTAATGGAACGTTCGGACCGAGAGCCCCCATACAAGCGGAGGAGGAGTACGGAGGAGAGGGGTCCAGGGGACACGTCCAAGGCCACCCCCAAGCGAGAGGTTCCACGGCAGGCTCGCAGTGCCACCCCAAGCCCCAACTACTGGTTCAAGGATGGGACAAGAGAGTCAGCGCCCGCCGGGGAGAGTCCAGCAAGGCCACAGAGATCAAGGCAGACAATAGGTAAAAGTCCAGGCTTTCTAGGCTATTCTCTATAGTTATTTTAGGTTTTACTGGCAACTGTAAATGCATTAGTAAAGTTTATAGTGGAACTAGGCTGTTTTTTCGCACAGTTATTTTTGTATTTGACTGGCAACTCTAAATTCATTGGAAGAGTTGACAGTTGATTAGGTGGGTTTTTCCCCATAAAATATAAAGACATTTGAGCACTTGGGAAAGCACTATATATCCAATCCATTATCATGATAGACATAGCCGAAAAACAGACGCCTTGAGCCTTGTTCCGCATCATAGGTGCTGTCATGATCCCATCTAGATTTCCATTCATTTATTCATTCAGATGCGGACCTATTGTATTTTTTGCTTTTTTTTTATTTTATTTTTTTAATCCAGAGCTGAAGAGAAAATGGGAGGATTTCTCCCACTGTTACACCTCAAGATCAAAGTCAGTTCAAGGGAAGGGAGGACGACGGCCCTTTGACTTCTCTGTGATGTCATATAACATCCTATCCCAGGACCTCCTGCATGATAACGGGTACCTGTATAAACACTGCAGCTCGTCCATACTCACCTGGACCTACAGGCTCAGCAACATCCTCAAAGAGCTGGAGCAGCACAATGCTGATGTGAGTCAGTGGGTTAGGCTGATTGTTGTGATTGTTATGATGGTGTTGTAATTGGCGGTGTGCGTGCGTGTACTGTACTGTGCTTATGCCAAACTTTGTCTCCGTAGGTATTGTGTCTGCAGGAGGTGCAAGAGGACCACTATGAGAAACAGATCAAACCATCTCTGGAGGCTTCAGGTACTGCTAGTAGTTTGGCCCCTCTGTCTGAAAACACTTGTTATTTTGTCCAGGGTGTTGTCGTCTGTGTGTTGTGTTCTTACTGTTGTAACTTACTGTTGTAACTTACTGTTGTCACCCCAACTACTAGAATTTGGAAGCTTTTATTTGACTATGAAATTGTTATAATGAAACTATAGATTGACTACCAATATTCTCCTGAATGGTATGGATTCTACTGGAGAGGCAAGTCATTTCCACCAGTAACATTACATAGTAAGACCACTAGGGGGTGCTACCGGAATAGATATTCTGTTGCTCTCAACGCTACTGTCCTGCCAAATACGACTAACGAAAATACATAACCTCCTTAACATTCAGTAAGGAAATCCTACATTGATACAATGAGTAAAGAAGTCTTAACTCCTGCACGGTTTTACCACAGTGTATTGAAACTGTGTCCTGTTATCGCTGATGTCGCTGGGTTCCCTTCCTCCCCCAGGTTACCACTGTGAGTACAAGAGGAGAACAGGCAGGAAGCCGGACGGCTGCGCCGTGGTCTTTAAGAAGGACCGCTTCACCCTGCTGGCCTGTCACCCCGTCGAGTACTTCAGAAGAGGCGTCCCTCTCCTAGACCGGGACAACGTGGGTCTAGTCCTATTACTGCGCCCGACAGGCTCGTCCGGCCAATCGGAGCCCGGCGCCAGCCTGTGTGTGGCCAACACCCACCTCCTGTACAACCCCCGGCGCGGCGACATCAAACTGGCCCAGCTGGCGCTCCTGTTGGCTGAGATCAGCCGCGTGTCCTGCCTCCCGGACCACAGCTCCTGCCCCGTGGTGCTCTGTGGGGACTTCAACTCGGTGCCCTCGTCTCCTCTGTACAGCTTTGTCAGGGAGAGCAGGCTGGAGTACGACGGGATTCCCATAGGCAGGGTGAGCGTCGCGCCGTCCCCGTCTAAACCCTCCACTCTGCCCCTGTCTGCCCTCTCAGCCTTCCTCTGTCATACCGTTCTGAGGTGTTCTCTCCAGAGCTCTTTTGTTATCTAGATTAGCGTCATTTCTACACAATCTGTAGTTCATGTTTATGTTGTCACTTAACTACACAACACAGTCAGTCAATGACGTTGATGTGCCAGGCTAGGCAACATTATCGTGTCATACGTGTAATGTGTGTGTGTGTGTGTGTGTGTGTGTGTGTCTCTCTCTCTCTCTCTCTCTCTCTCTCTCTCTCTCTCTCTCTCTCTCTCTCTCTCTCTGTAGGTGTCAGGGCAGGAGGAGAGTCCCAGGGGTCAGCGTATCCTGACCGTGCCCATCTGGTCTCGCAGCCTGGGCATCACCCAACAGTGCCAGTATGAGACGCCCCCTACAGGTAACGGTTGACCTTTCACCCCTGTCTAAGCAACGTTTCCTCCTCGTTCCTCTCAGATCTGTGATTTTAGAAAGAGGTGCATTTGTTCCGATTTTTTTTTACCAGGAACCTAAACTCCCCATCCCAGTTCTCCAGTCACATGACTACCACCCTCTTGTCCCCCTGTGTGTGTGTGTGTGTGTGTGTGTGTGTGTGTGTGTGTGTGTGTGTGTGTGTGTGTGTGTGTGTGTCACTAACGCCCTTCTCCTCTCTCCCCACAGATGTTGACGGGGGGATCTCCAACCTGTCTGTGCAGGACGTTGAAGCACAAGCCATGGCAGCTGTCAACAGGTCAGCCATTGTTATAGTTCAGCGTCGTCACGTCGTAGTCCATACCATACCATGCCCTCACGCCAGCCTCAGTTGAAGGTTGCATCCCAATTCCTGAGGGTTTCTCCTTCCCATTTTCCCTTTGTTCACTCCCTTTCTCAGATCTGAGACAAACGGGTTTTGGCGTAGGCCTAAGCTGAACCGAGATCAACCTAGTGTTTGCTACCTTGCTTATACCTACCCCCAGTCCTCTCCGAAATGCCATATCTAACCGCTTTTCTGGAATGAAAATGCAGCCTGGGAATCTGAGTGGTTGAAGTTGCGTCATGTAGCGGTCTGAAGTTTGACCCTGTCAGAGGTGGTGCACCAGCCAGAGCGGCTCAGCCACGATGGGGCCTGACTCACAGCCGGGCTTCAATATTAATGCTTTTCACAGCGTCTGTGTGCCAGAGGCAGGGCTCTAATTTGTTTGGACCGGTGTCTGCAGATCTGACAGGCTGGCTAGCTCCTCTCTCTCTCTCTCTCTCCTCCCCTCGCTTTCTCTCTCACTCTATTTCCCACCCTGCGTCTTCCTCACCTTCTCCCTTCCTACTCCTGCCTCTCTCTCTCTCACTCCCTTTCCCTCTTTCTCCATCTCTGCCTGTCTGTCTGTCTGTCTGTCTGTCTGTCTGTCTGTCTGTCTCTCTCTCTCTCTCACACACAAACACACACCCTCTCTCTCTCTCTCTCTCTCTCTCTCTCTCTCTCTCTCTCTCCCCCTCACTCCCGCTCCATCCCTCTCCCTCTCTCATTAACATGCTCTGCCTGGCTGAAGGGGAGGAGAGATGAGCAGAGTTGACAGGACAGCCGTGTCTTGCAGTGTCAATTGCTGTGTCTTGCAGTGAAGCCAGTCTTAACTGCTCACAAGGAGAAAGGGTCTCTAACTCTCACTTACTGCTGATGTGTTGTTGGTCCAGTCCGGGGCCATCTGTCAGTGTTAATTAGCTCGTACAGCTAAGCCACTGCTGTCTGTGTGATAGGGCTGAGGCTCTCTCTCTCTCTCTCTGTCTCTCTCTCTGTCTCTCTCTCTCTCTCTCTCTCTCTCTCTCTCTCTCTCTCATACTCCAGGAAAAGTTAGAATTCAATACATTTAATGAAAACTCTTTATTATTATTTCTGGAATGCATCCCGTTCTCTTTCATAAAGTAATTGCTTTGAATTGTGGTCTGGCACCCTTGTAATTATTGCGAATACTGTAGACGCAGGTTTTTTTTTTTTTTTTGCCCCCATTCAGCAGTATTGAGTTTCTTGAGTCTCTCTCCGGTGTCTCTCTGTGTGCGTCCAGGCCCACGACGGAGCGTGATCCGAGGCTGTTCACTCTGTGTTGTATGCTAGTGGTGTGGATATTGGAACATTGGTCCTGTGTGTGTGTCTCCCTCCGCCCATGTCCCAGTGCCTCCAGGCCCACCATAGAGCACGGCCTGAGGCTGTCGTCAGCGTACTCTCACCACCTGACAGAGGACAGGAGACCAGAGATCACCACCTGCCACTCCAGGACGGCCATCACTGTAGACTACATCTTCTACACGCCAGGACCGGGGGACCTGGCCACACAGCAAGGTACACACACACACACGGGCACACACACACACACACAGGCACGCATGCAGGCAGGTACGAACACACACACACAAACATGCAGAGACACACACACACACACACAGGCACGCATGCAGGCAGGTACGAACACACACACACACGGGCATGCATGCAGGCAGGTATGAACACACACACAAACATGCAGAGACACACACACACACACACGCAGGCAGGTACAAACACACACACACACGGGCATGCATGCAGGCAGGTATGAACACACACACAAACATGCAGAGACACACACACACACACACGCAGGCAGGTACAAACACACACACACACGGGCATGCATGCAGGCAGGTATGAACACACACACACACAAACATGCAGAGACACACACACACACACACACACACACAGGCAGGTACAAACAAACACACACACACAGGCAGGTACGAACACACACACACACACAAACATGCAGACACACACACACACCAAAGCACAATATACGCTCCAGACCATGACCTTCACTCACAATTCACACTACGTGACCGCATACAATATCCATAATACATGGCATACACCATACGAAACCCGTTATTTAGTGATTGATTATCATACAGGCCATGGTGCAGGCTATATCATTACCAAGTCAATATTCATATGAGGAAGGTCTTGTAATGTAACCTCAGCTGCTGCAGTGTGCTGCAGTGCAGTGGACTTCCAATAGATTAGTCTCCCACGCTGCAGTAAGGTCACTTTGACTAGGGCCCTGATGTTTTCCTGATACTGTACCTTACTGTAGTTATCTATAACCATAACTAGGGCCAAGAGTTTGCCCTTGTCAGGGAAACAAACTGGCCTTTACCAACAACGTGCGTGTGTGTGCGCGCACGTGCATGTGCATGTGCGTGTGTGTGAGTGACAGTGAGATGTTATTATTTGTCCTTTATTTAAACAGGGAGATCTTACTATGAGTTTATTTGACAGAAGAACCTTGCAGATAAAACAAACATCCAGACAGACAAAATCACAATAAAAGCAGAGGGGGGAAAAATGGTTACAAAATGGTCTACAAAATAGTTAATGGGAAAAAACAAAAAACAAAGAATAACAACAATGATAATAAACCCTTAAGATTTCAACCAAGATTAAAAAAAAAACAATAAAGTGCATAACGAATAGATAAGAATCACACAACAAAGAATCTGCCAAAACGGTTTAGATGACGGTTTAAATCCGCCACCATTCTTTTGAAATGGCCTGAGGTGACCAACAACTCTCGCTTTGGTTCCTTCTGAAGGCCATTCCGAGAGGATGAAGTATGAACGCTAGAAGCCATTCCCTCAGAAACTGTGGAAGCATAGGCGACCTCCAAAACTAGCCAGTCTTGAGATCTTATAATAATTTGTGACCCTCCAATTCATAAGCAGGAGAAGATAAGGTAGGTAGTTTCTGGAGAAGTGCTTTAGAAACAAACCTAAGCTTTAGAAACAAACGTAAAACTTAAAACAGTGGTGTTCACCCCCAGAGCCCAGTGCAGGTCCAGTATCTAACCATGTCTCTCTCTTCACCCCCAGCACGCAGTCCAGTACCCGGGGAACGAGGATTACAGCTATTGGCCCGCCTGGCGCTGGTGGGACAGACTGAGCTGGAGGAGGTCAAAGGACTGCCCAATGACCACAACTCCTCCGACCACCTGCCCCTGCTTGCCCGCTTCCGCCTGTGCCCCTGAACCTAAGGGGCTGGGGGGGAGGGGGGGTCAGACATGGGTAAAATACTTCCAAATTCATGAGCTGAGCTTCATTTTGTTTGCCTGGTGCAATGGAACCAATGGAGTCTAGGAATGTACCAACTGACATTTGTATTTGATTGAAGTCTGGACCAGGACAGACACACAAACCACCAACGTCTCACCAGCAAACAGCAACATACATGGCTACTATCATGGCTTCTGTCTCTGTGTCTCCATGTCACCATGAACTCTTGAAAGGGTTCAAAACACTCACTGGAAGATAATAGACTATCATTTTTTAAGATATTTGGAGGATGGACGTTCACATCGAAGACATATGTTGCAGTGGTGCTACCGCTCCTATCTGAATACAGTAGATAGGCCATTGCATAGAGATGTTTACAATTTTTCCCACTGTAATGTTTGTGTATTTATAATTCTGCATTGGTTGAATACGTTAGATGATAAGGTTTTCATATTTTAAGGATTTTTTTATAAATGTTCACTTCATTTAATTTTATTTGGTGAAAACTGCTGCTGATAAGAGAACGTTTTTTTTAATCAACATAGGGAATTCATCATCTTCATGCACTGATAACATTCTCTAAATAGGAACATTTGGTGTGATTATTGATGCTGGAAATGAAGGCTATTTGTATCTGTCATGGATATTATACAAGAGGTTACCAGTTCATGTAACTAAATTATTTAGTTTTCTGTACACTTCAACTCTCTAAAGTGATGTTTGATTTGGGTCAAACTAGTATTTAGTTTAATTTCTATTCATGTAGGTGTACTAGAGATATTTTGTCTCTGGGTTGGCTTGATTTAGGATTTCCAACACACAGGGTATGCATGGTTCGCCGTTTTGGGACTATTACATCGGTACCATTACACTAGACAAGCTAAATCAAGCACACCCTATATGCTGTAGCAATTCTATTTTGGCCCACGTCTGATCATATTACATAGTGACACATGAGATGTTTGCACAGTGTTTACCTCCATCAGATGGACAAAAGCACACTGAAGGAACAGAAACCAACACAAGAGACAAGCTGTTCAGAGAAAAGAGGAGTATTTTCTCTCTCTCTACCCCTCTCTCTCGCTCTCCCTCTCTCTCTACCCCTACCCCTCTCTCTCTACCCCTCTCTCTCTCTCTCTACCCCTCTCTCTCCCTCTCTCTCTACCCCTACCCCTCTCTCTCTACCCCTCTCTCTCTCTCTACCCCTCTCTCCCCCTCCCCCCCACCCTCAATCCCTCCCTCCCTGTCACACTCTCACCTGGAGAAAGGGATCTGATGAAAGTGAGCCTGGTGTGAAGGAACTGAGGGAGTGTGACAACCCTCCACTGTGCGGGATGAACACCTCTTTAATAACCACACCTATGCCTTTTAGAAGAAGAATGGCCTGAGACAGCCACACTGACAGGCCATTTCTCCCAGCCTGTCTGAGTGGGGTTTAATATTCTACACACTGCTCCCACATCACACTATAGAATCCTGATGATGGTTCCCTGATACTGCACATCCGTCAATCTCTCTGTAGCCCTGGAACAAGTTTCAGAGTTTCAGGACATTGAGTGTGGTTTGGATTCTTCCTAGGCATAGAGGCATCTCTCCATGCTCACTTGCGAAAGTCGATAGTATTTCGATTCACTTTTTAACGAGCAATAAACTGCCCAGTGCACAAAACATCTGTTGTAGCAGAGAATTGAGTTAGACGTCGTTTTATTCAATCAAAGTCTGCTCAAAGTGGTTAACCTCGTTTCGTCGTGACGCGACGCAATCTGTTCTTACATTCTAGACAAAACACAACGTTTTAGAGGCCAAATTGAATTGGTCGGATGTCTTGCCAGCTACAGTGCATGGCAAAGGTCGTCGAGTCTCTTCATCCTCATATCCTCACTCTAATAAAGTCTCTGCGTCTGCTTTGTCTCATCTCCTCAGACTCCCCTGTGTCCTCGTTAGTGTTCCTTAATGACATCACACTGTTCTCTCTCTGGCTAAGATGAGTGGGGGTGCGTCCCAACACTCTTTCTTCGCTTCCTTCTCAAAACGCATTGGCAAAGTCAATGTAAGGTTCTTCCCCCTTAAGGGATTCTCCTCCGTTGAGAACAGAGGATGCAAGGACACACCCGGTGGCTTGTCTTGATCAGAGTTTTCACAGCTCCTAATCCTGGCTAGGAGCATTGGCTTGACATGAATGCGTCCAGAGTAGTTTAGTGGTGTGAATCACAGGGGGTTTAGGACTCCAGTCAGGTCTCAGAGTTTAGTGATGTTCTGCTGACATCTGCAAAGCCTTTCCAGCGCCGCTGTTTCTTTGTTCTGGGATGAAAGCCTTGACAAGCTGATCATTGGACGGCTTTAGGGAAATCCAGGCTCCTTTTTAGATGACTCATCTTCAGGGTAGACGTGGGAAAAATCCCAATACACTTTTTTTTTTTTAAGTATATTAAAAAACTTCCATGGCAGTTTACATACATGAAAACTAAAACACATGAGTATTTACAATTAACCCTAACCCACTCATGTGAAAGGGCTTGAAGGGCAGACATCGTAAAGGCAGAGATCCACCAGTAGGCTGTGCCTAGTGTCCACCATATCTCCCTCCTATTCACTCAATCTAGTGCTTCTGGCAGGTAGGAGGCAAGTTAAGGATGCAACTTCAGCATATTGGGACTCACACTACAGTGTTCTTTTCGACTCAAGAGAGCACAGAGGGAGGTTCAGTAAGTTAAGTTTTCCCCCGCAACCCTTGAGCTGCTGCCATAGCAGCAGAGATGAGAAATGGAGGAGGATTAATTTTATAAATCTGTTCTGTGTGTTTCCTTGCATGTCACCCACAGCTGCTCTCAGCAGATTAATCCAGACACGGCATCCTGAAGCTGAGTACACTGAGGGATCACGACAGAGCGCTCTAGCAGTAATGTATGGTATGAATTTCAGTTATTTATTTACGCTGTACACTGAGACCTTAGTACAGCACTCTCTGAAGCAATAATACAACCATACTGCGGGTGTTATGAATTCATGTGAATTTCAGGCAATTTACGTTGATTAGAAATGTCTGGACCTGTTGTGCTGAAAATATGGGCTACACGTCTGGGGGTGATTTGATCAAATATGAGAGCGTATTCCGCTTCCAAATGACTTTGACTAGTGACACTAAATAAATTGTCAGATTGAGATTTCATCAACTCTTGTCTCGTCTCTCCCACCAAACGAGCAAAGAAATGACTCCAAACACATCATTAAAAACATAGATCATATTTTTTTTTTATTACAACACATGCTACAGTTGATAAAACCCCATCGTCAACTGATCATTGTAAGAGTAGGAGATAGGAGGACAGACGGTGGTTCCTCCAATGGGTTTCATAATACAAAAATCACTCTGTCGTCACATTAGAAAACCTAGGACGGATTTTCAAGGCCTATTTCAGTTCAATAGAGTTGTCAAGCCGTATCAGGGCTTTTAGGAAGTGTTTCCGTTTGATCTTTTGCTTTGTTTCAACCTGTATCCTCTTCCTCCTCTTCAGCCTATGGGACAAGTGGATCAGCCCTTTCCAAAAAGAATAGGATCATAATACCAGAAAACTGTGTGATCTAGAGGTGTTGTCCATAAAGCAGGGGTCTCCAGTGTTGAGGGAGCATGCTTTTGTTCCAGCCCTGTACTAAGACATATTACCCATTAAAGGTGGAATCCTATCATGATCTAGATTGAAGACTGCGATTAGTTGACATAAGTGTGCTAGTGCTGGGCTCAGGCTGGAACAAAAGCATGCAAACCCAATAGCTGACCAGGACGACAGTTGACAACCCCCGGTCTAGAGAGGGAGAACACTCCAACAACCCCAGGCTTCTAATTACATACATTCTCATTTATGAGGAGAGTCTTATCAAGTGGAAACTCCTCATGAAATGCACTTCAATACAGGTAAAGCAAGTAAAGCAGTCTTATCTAAGAAGTTGAATTACAGTTGTAAACACAAATGATATGATGACTGTAATTAAAATGTCCACATCATGCTTAGAAAACAGCTAAGTATATATGCAGTAATGCTTAGTCCCAACAACACATCATTGTCTTTCAAGTTGTGAACCGTTGAATGTGGTACTCGTGAGAAGGTGGTATTGTCGCTGGTTTTAAGTTTCTCCGATTGTGCACTTGTTCAGGTAATTTTCTGAATTCAGGTCTTTTCTTTATAAAAACACACCATTTGGTAAAATACAAAATGGATTACAAATCCATCTACAGTCATTATGAAGATCATTATTATTATCATTATTAATATTATACTGCCATTGTTTGTGGGTGGTACATTTGTTCCTGCTAAAAGCCTATTCGATGTCCACAGCATTTGTAAACAAACCAAGGCCCTAAGAGAGACATGATACTACTACAATGTGGACTACTGTGCTTCATCAAAATCACACCTTGTCCAAAACCACAGATCACACCACAAAGTGTTACCACTTCAGAAACACAACAAACCACATGATAGAAAGTTTACACTTCATTCAGTAACGGGATCGGTTCAAGAAAAAACAGCAAAGATTCACCAATGAAACTCAACTCATCAATGTCAAGGTTTTAGCTCGACTCTCAAACCGTTGAGAGGCTAAATCAATTGAAGCTACATCTCTTGAGTATTATCTTTCAGTAACCAGATATGCAGCAGTGAAAGCAGTCTCTCCTCCCGGGTTATTCTATTAGCTCAGTGTTATGCGGTAAGGTTGCTAAACCCATGATTGGGTAGGTAAGGTAGATAACCTATGCTAATTGGGTAGGTAAGGTAGATAACCTATGCTGATTGGTTAGGTATGGTAGATAACCCATGCTGATTGGTTAGGTATGGTAGATAACCCATGCTGATTGGGTAGGTAAGGTAGATAATCCATGCTGATTGGGTAGGTAAGGTAGATAACCCATGCTGATTGGGTAGGTAAGGTAGATAACCTATGCTGATTGGGTAGGTGAGGTAGGTAACCCATGCTGATTGGGTAAGTAAGTGTCTATTGTATAAAGGTGAAGCATTGTGCATCTGCAGTGGTTGCACTGCACTGTTAAACCACAGTTGAATGTTAAGATGGCTGTGTGTGCTTAGTGTTGGAATATCAGACTAACAGCACCAAATTCAGACTGATCAGAATATCAATTTAATCTGATATGTTCTTAGCACATTCTAGCTTCATAACACGACCGTATTCTAATACTGCTGCAATTCTGGAGACCCTATTGATCGAGGAAGACGTAGATTCTTAAAAGGTAGACTCTGGGATATGACGTCATGCCAGGAAATCATAGCAACTTTTACCAAAGATATTTTGGAGTAAGTAAACATGCGAACAACGATAGGCACTGGTTAGACGACAGTCACATGCTCACCGTCGCAATAAGCGTGCCGGAGTTGATCGTCTCTGTTTTTAATCATCTGATCTCTGGTAGCGTCGCCCCGCTCTTTTCCTCCTTGACGCCACATGCCAGAGTCTACCTTCAACTGCATGGCTCGTTTCACCAAAAGCTATACTGTACAATCAGATACGCTTCAATTGGCAATGACAGCTGTCCTCCTCCTAAATGTCACATGATGATATTTGAATATAACAAACAAAAAAACTTGATTAACAATCTTGACAGTTAGACACGACATCCTGGTAGTTGAAAATGGCAAATATGGACCGTTGATTTTGGATTGATTGTTTGATCGATTGATATGTCTGGTCCTAAGTTCAGCTCAGTGTTTGCATTCTTAACTTCAGGATTCTGTCATGTGATTCATAAAAGGCCTCTACAAGGAGCTACATAATCATACTGTACATACAGATTCGTATATGTGTGTATACCTATAGATTAGTATACGTGTGTATACTGAGGCTTTAGTTGACATGTAGGTCAACCCATTATCAAATTATCTTGGGGGGGGGGGGGGGTAGAAGGTAGTGTTCTAAATAAGCTCCAAAGCATCATTGTCTAAAGCTTTGATTCCTTTGAGAGAACAATTCCTTAAAACATGAATTGTTCAGTATCAAATATCACCTGCCCTCTGGGAAAGAGAGGAGGGCTGGCCTACATAGCCAGGGGAGGGTAGTTGAACACAGAGCTGGGGGTTTGCCCTTGCCGCAGTACTTAGGCTCTATGCTCGGCTGCTCTGGTCTGTAGCCCTCTCCGCTCCTCTCCTCGCCAGAAGGCTACAGTCCCAAGGTGTTTTCTCTCTCTCTCCCTCCCTCTCTCTCTCCCTCCCTCCCTCCCTCTCTCTCCCCCTCTCTCTCTCCCTCCCTCTCTCTCTCTCCCCCTCTCTCTCTCCCTCCCTCCCTCTCTCTCCCCCTCTCTCTCTCCCTCCCTCTCTCTCTCCCAATACATTCTTAACAGGCTGATGTTGTTAAATCACATCTTTCGATAGATTCTTTTACTTTTCTTTATAAAGGACTTGAAAAAATAGATATCAGTCATCAGTCACGTTATTTGACACTCTTTACATGGTGTCATCGTCACGGCACACGTTTTAAAATAAAAAAAGATCACAACCGCAGTTTCGCAGAGCAGAATCTTCACATTGTAAAAGTCACGGTTGCCAAAATGTCATACCTGTTTAAAGGTATGAGAAAGAAAAGAAAAACAACTTTCTAGGCCTCCTCCCACATCTGGATACTGTACTTCCCTAAAGACATGGTGAGATACTGATATGTCCTTCCTCATGCAATTTAGGCTTGTCACTCAAACATCAGTCCATGATTCAAAACTTAGTATATTTTCATACGCTGAGAGCATACTATTGTTCATGCTTGGTGGGGTGTTTAGGCATAAGTTCACCATCGGACCACCAAGCATAGGAGTAGAGAAATGTTCATTTTATACACAAATGTGTATTTGTTTCAACTGGATGTCAACCTCCAGTTCAGCATTGAGCATAATGTCATCTCTGAACAAAAGGATAGTAAAACCCTATAAATACTGATGATGATAATGATGATGATGATGATGATGATGATGATATACACAATGTCTCTGTTCGATAGATATCAGATTGGGGTTGGTGAGGCTGTTCCAGGCTGGCCTACAGGGAGGCAGTGCATGAAAATAGCACCAAGGATAGGCCAAGGGTCAGGGTGCAGGGCTGGGGGGGCATGGGGGGCATGGGGTTAGGGTGGGGGATGGCAGGGGAGACCAGGAGACTGAAGTCCAGTTCCAGTGGGGTCTCAGATGCGGATTTGGTAGCCGTCATTCAGGGTGCTGAGTTCTGCGGGCTTCCGGTCCAGGGCCGCAGGTCTAGACAACAGAGGAGAGAGAGAGAGAGCCCAAAGTCAGACCATAGACTATCATTTATCACCATATATTAGTGAGCAGGACAACTAAAACAGAGATTCATTCGAGGTTCAGTCACACATTCACTCTATTGAACACCCCAGACACACCCGATAACTTGAGATCCCTCATAGAGAAGTAAGATGGATGGTGGATAATTGACTAAGCCACTTCTGTAGACACACACGCGCGCGCACACACACACACACACAGAAGCGCGTGCACACACACACACACACACATAGAAGCGCGCATGCACACACACACGTACACACACACTGGAGAAAGCGATCGGTTAGAGTCAGGAGGTTTTAGTGAGTGTAGTCACGTATACTGCCGATGCTTCCCGTAGAATCTCATCAGCATAGTACCCTTGTCCTTGTACTAAGGAGGGCAGAACGCAGCACTTTCTGATATATACACACACACACACACACACACACACACACACACACACACACACACACACACACACACACACATACACACATACACACATCACATAGGGTCAGAAGAATCTGACATTTATTGTATAGCTTAAGGAGAGTAAATGCGAATGATAGAGTGGAGTTGTGTTTGGCATTGTGCAACCTGCCCCCCCCCCCAATTTACTTTTCAAAAAGCCTTCTTCTCCACCACCACAACTTCTCCATTTCACTCTGCACGCACACACGCGCACACCTACACCTACACCTACACAACATGTCAGGGAACTCAGAGAAAAGAGGAAGAATAAAGAAGAGGGAGAGGAATAATGAGAGGGAGAAAAGGGAGACAGAGAGAGGGAGAAAGTGTTTGAAGTGTGAATAGCAGGGAGCGGCAGCAGCGGGAGTCTCAGTCAGTCAGACACTCATCACTTTTTAATCCTGCGGTGGTGCTGTCAGCTCAGCTCTGCAGTGGAGGGAGGTACAACATAGCACTTTCTCCATCTCCAGACACAGACACACACACACACACACACACACCTGCTTGAAGACCCAAAATACACACACACACACACACACACAATCATCCCAGAGATTTATGGCCAGAGATCAAAGAGAGGTGGTACTTCTAAAAGCCTGCCTAGTGAGCAGCTTATAGGTGAGAGGTTCACAAACAAGCTCTCTCCAGAGTGAGGGAGGTTTCCTGTTTCTCATCTCATGTCGGCTGTGCTCAATATTCCGCTTGGCTTGATGCCCTAAAGGCACTCCTGTCCTGTGTTTCTCTCCCTCCTTTCCCCTCCCCTCCCCTCCTCTATCCTCCCCTCCCCTCCCCTCCTCTCCTCTCCTCTCCTCTCCTCTCCTCTCCTCTCCTCTCCTCTCCTCTCCTCTCCTCTCCTCTCCTCTACCCCCCGGAGAGCACTTCCTGTTCTCAGTCTCGCCTTCTCATCGATCGCCCCCATCTCCCCAGGACCGAAAATACATTCAACATCAAACCACTGCATCACACAGCCTGCAGTCTGTGTGTGTGTGTGTGTGTGTGTGTGTGTGTGTGTGTGTGTGAGCGTGCGTGCGTGCGTGTGTGTGAATGGGGGGGGGTTGTCTGTGTGTGCCTGAGTGTATGTGTTTGAGGATGTATATCTCTATCTATAGGCTATGTGTGTGTGTGTGTGTGTGTTTGTCTATATATACACAAGCCATATGACAGAGCCCATCAATCCATCCCTGCTGCTCCGATCAATAGCAATCTGTCTCCTAGTGATGAGGGGGGCTGGAGCAGAAGCAGGCGAGAGCGTCCACAGGCCTTCAGCCCTGACACCCAGTCGATCAGTCGTCTGCGCTGAGCCAAAGCGTTCACACACACATTCACACACTGAGGCTGATCAGCTGGCCCAGGCCTGGTCCAGAGCCCATCTTTCACCACAGGACCCGGGAATTAACATCATTCCTCACCCCAGAAAAGCCTCTCTGCTGACCATTCATCAGCTTAGAGACTCACTAAGTCCTGCCGGAGGAGGAGGAGGAGGGCAGTGTGTGTGTGTGTGTGTGTGTATGGCCTGACTCTGTGTGTGTGTGTGTGTGTGCACGTGTGTGTGTGTGTGTGCGTGTGTGGCCGGAGGGCCAGCTTCTGTTTTAGTGCTGATCAAAACAATTACAAGCGTATGATTGAGCCTCTGGAGAGAGGGCTGCCAGAATGTCACTGGGCTTCAGAGATGATTACACAACTTAGAACAAAGAGTTCTGTTAAACAATAACTCTGGTTTTGGGCAAAGCTGAGAGGAGGGTGTATGTGTATGTGTGTGTGTGTGTGCGCGCGCGCATGTTTGTGCCTGCCTGCGTGCGTGTGTGTGTGTGTGCCTGTGTGTGTGTGTGTGTGTGTATATGTATATGTGTGTGTGGGTGCATGTTCGTGCCTGCGTGTGTGCAGAAAACACCAGGGGGTTAGTCACGGTGCCCTTTACTTGTTAGGGCAGTCTGTAACCCTGTGGGGTAGATGTAGCCATGCAGGTCTCTTTGGGGGGGACGGGGTGGGGACGGGGTGGGGGCAGCATTCTGCCTGAGGCTGTGTCTGGCTAGGCAGATCTAAGCAGGACGGACATGGGGTGGGAGGATGTGAACTGGAGAGTATACACAGGGACACACAAGGACACAGAGGGGTCTGGGACACACACACACACACACACACACATCAGCTTAGAGACTCCACATATACACACATGCACGCACGCACACACACACACGGATGTAGTATCTTGAGCCAGAGAGGTAACACGTCAAGGTCCTGGCATTCTGATCAGAAGAGATGGAAGTGGAGGAGGGTGGGCAGGGCAGGGAGACAGCCTGGCTACACTCCCGGGCTCTGAGGAGAACCTCTTCTGACAGGGCAGAGGCTCAGAACAGCACAGGGACAGACCCAGCAGTCAGCATCCAGCATCCAGCTGACATTAGTCCTGCCCAGAGACATCAACCCAGCCCAGAGCAGTCGTGCCCAGGGACATCAACCCGGCCCAGCCCAGCCCACTACAGACATCGTCCCAGCTAGTGTACAGATATGGGAAGGCAGGGTGACAGGGACTATTTTGGCTGAGGCCCCCCCAACCCCTGGTCTTTCCTTTAATGATTATTTTATGTCCTTGTCCCATCTAACTTACTGGAACTTGTGGCCTTCCAAAACGTTCCTAGTGAGCGTAAGGTACTAGAACGATCTAAAATGTCATTGAATGTGAGCAACTTTCATCCTAAAGCCTACTGGGAGTGACAGAGACACAGACAGCGCTGTGCAGCAGCCGGGGGCAGGCCATGGGGGGGAGGGAGGGGAGGCCTGGAGGGTTGGCGGGAGGGAGGGAGGGAGGGGAGGCCTGGAGGGAGAGTGGGAAGGGGGGGGGGTTGGGGGGTCAGGCAGGACTGCGGCTTTTTCTCTCAGCTAGTCTGACTGCTATAATGTACCTGTGGGAAATATCCCAGGGGACGGATACAATATTCATAACTCCCATCATATTCCCTCATGTCTGGGAAGAAGAGCTTTATGACTATTTCATCTGTGTCCTCGTCCCTCGTCTGCTGCTGCAGCAGTCTTTTCGAGGGAGCTTAACTCTTTTTAGCCCTTTTTTTGTTCACTTTCTGAGCGGCCGAGTTGTTATAGCGCTACACCACTCTCTCTGAGGGACCAGACATCTCTCTAAAGTTCTCCATGCTCTAAACCACACTCTTTGTGTCTGTGTTCCCTCTCTATCTCTCTATTCTCCCCCTATCATCTCTATTTTTCCCTTTTCTATCCTCTCTCTCTCCCCCCCTCTCTCTATCTGTCCCTCCCTCTCTCTATGAAGTTAATCTGAGCCTCTTCATAGCCCTGCTGCTTCCTAGCCCTGTGTTAACGAGAGGGTTCACACAGAGCTAGAACCCCACTGCTTTTAGCATTTGGTAGTTACTCCCTCCTCAGCACTGTCTATTTAACAGCACCACAGTAGCACATCCAAATATTCAGTCTATTTAATAGCACCACTAGCATATCGTAGCCTTCGCTCATGTTAATAGCATTGGCTCAGCACATCTCATCTCAGCATTCACTATTCAGCAAACACTCGGATATGAGTTTTTATATTTTCTTAAGAACAACATCGCTCGCATGCATCAGTATTCCAGCCTAATGCCCCGCGCTGGCTCTTTTTTAATGGTGTTGCAAAACACAGCTTTGTACCACTAGAACTAGCAGCACACCGGAGAATGCTAATGTTTATAGCCGATCTCAGCATTCGGTAATAGCCTTGCTATCATCTATGGGTGTATCTAATGATCTATTCATCCACTGTACAGCGGGTGTTTTCTAAGCAACTCTGGATCACATCACGCCCTCGGCGGAGCAATCATTCCGCATTCAAGCCATTAGATTGAATGCGCGAATAAACCCAGTCGCTCTCTCTCTCAAATCAATGTTATTTGGCAGCTAGCATTCGAGTCATTAAACAAACCAATATCTACAAATCTCCGAGCGGGATGGTTCGATGACGAGGATGAGGATGGAGAGTATGAGTGGGCTCAGAGAGACAGGAACAAAGTTACTCTCCAGTCTTGACACCTTGTACACAAACTCCGGATTGACTGCAGATGAATTCCACTTTCCTTCTTGAGTGTGTGTGCAAAAAAGGACAGTGAGTGAGTATCGGGGTGGCTGAAATGTCCACAACGATTATCCCCGTTAATAATTAACATCTCAGAGAGAAAGAGGGAATCTAAGAATAGGACGTTAATAACTGTTATCAGATTGGTGGGCGGGGCTGGCTAAGCAGATATCTGCCCAAGGCCTCTCTATTAGAACGTCACTGAGGGGAGCCATCCCACTGCTTGAGTCTGTCACACACAGATAATGTACTTCACTAGTCTCCATTGGTACAGAGTGTAGGAGGTAGTGAAGCCAGACACGGAAACGCATGTGAACACACAAACACGCACACACACCAGGTGCTAAAAGTGTCAAAGGTTTCACACGCGTGCACACACACACACACACACACACACACACACACACGTATATAACACAGGCATGACAGTCATCGCTGGCAGTGAGACCAGTCCATTCCAGTAGAGGCTTGGGTTACATCATTAGGGCATGAGCTGAGCTGGGCTATACTATGATAAACCTCCTCAGTATCTTCTCTGATCAGGCCTGTAGCCTCTACTGCATTGTGTGTGTGTGTGTGTGTGTGTGTGTGTACACTGGAGGGGATTACTGGGCATCTGCTCATGTATGTGATCCTGCAGTAGGTTAGAAGTGCAGCTGCTGCACCAAAGCCAGATCCTGTTACAGCCACAACACACCACACTGCCAGCTGAGAGGAAACAAGACCCACAAACCAGGCCAGGAGGAAGGGACAGGGGGCTCTTACTAGCAACAGGGCACTGTGTGCGAGTGCGAGTGTGTGTGTGTGTGTGTGTGTGTGTGTGTGTGTGTGTGAGAGAGAGAGAGAGAGAGAGAGAGTGACAGCAAGGAGAGCGCAAGCAACAGATTATGTATGCATGTGTCTGTTACAGTACATAAGCATGTTTGTGTGTGTGTGTGTGTGTGTGTGTTTTTTTTGGTGTACTACCAGCCATTCTGATAGCACAGCATTATCTAAGCCACTGGGTGTGGTTGAACGGCTGAAACCATCAGTCAACCCAGCGGAGAGTCAGAGAGGGAAGGGAAGTGTCCACGCCTGGCATCGCACAACAGACTGAGAACATTCCTTCCTGTTCCTGCCAGGGGGGCTGCTGGGATACGTGCATGAACTCAAAATCCCATCATTCCCGGGGTATGCTACTGAGCAATGTCACACAGACTGATAGGAGAACAAGGCTGAGAGGGATGTCAGGACAGGGGACAGAGGCTCTGTCAAGATAAAGGCTTGGAGGGAGGGAGACACACACACCACACACCACACACACCACACACACACACACACACACACACACACACACACACCACACACACACACACACACACACACACATCCTCAGTTCACCACCAGCTGTTGATGTCACACACACATACACAGCTCCTCGGGTTCACCATCAGCTGTTCGTACAAATTAGCCAATGCCCGTTCCTACAGTTCTGCTTCTCAGAGATAACCCTCACTGAGATGAGAGCTGGACCTGATAGCATGGTGACAGACTGAACTCTGCTTGACCTGGGAGACCGAGCCAAGGACTGGGAGAGGAAGGAGGACAGGACAGGATTAGAAGAGAAATGGGCCAATCAGCTCCAGAAAGAGAGTCGAAGAACTCAAATCTATCTAAACATGAAAAACAAGTGTTTCAGGTCTCCCTGTCCTTTAGCCCGTGTTAATGTGTAATGAACGGAAGATGAACATGTAAGAAAAGAAGATGAGTATCGTTGCCTAGACACATTTGCGAGCAATTCATTTATCTACCATTGTTTGCCATGTAATACAGACAGGGCTATGAGGATGTTTAAACGTGTCGAAATCTATGAATTATTCAACACACTTTGAACTGCAGTGTGGTGGATCTGAGTTAAATGAATTTACTTTTTTAATTAAAAACTGCTTAACATTTTAATTAAATCTCTAATGCAGTGCTATGATGCTGAGGAAGTTTAATCTCAAGAAATTAGATCATTAAACAAAAAAGTGATGATATTCAGGAAATTATCTCTTCTTAAAAGGATAGTTCACTTTTTTTTCATAGTCAGATGGTTCCTCACCCTGAAAGTAGTTCTAGAAGAAGGCTCGGAGAAACTGTAGTCCATGATTCAAAGTTGTTTAAATAGCCACTACTGACTTGGTTGGAAGTTACTTTCAGGTGCTTTGGTCACAAATGTTGAACTCAGTCTATTGCTCCCATTCACATCCATTGTTGTTATGTTAGCAGTGGCTAAAGTTAGCCAAAGTGAGTTGTGGCGATTTATACATATCTGAACCATAAATGACAGTTTCTCCTGGCCCGTAGACTACTTTCAGGGAAAATCTATTTTATTTTACTTGATTTATCCTTTATTTATTCAGGGGAGTCCCCAGTAAAAAAAAAAGTGGAACTATCCCTTTAAATATAACCTGCAGAGAGCTCTTGGTTGTTGGGAAATCTGAGGTGTCGATAGTGAAACCACTCAAGGACCATTCTGCCCACGTGTTTGAGTGGTGACTCATCCACAAGACCATACATTGTTTATTTTTCTCTCCAGCCCATTTTTCTCTCCAGCCCATTTATCAACTGATTTTCTTCTCATCAGTCTTTTTGAAATGCAATTAAAAAGATGAAAAGAAAGCGATTTCTCTGAGGTTAGTTGTCGGGGGAAACTCACGACTTGTCTCTGCGGTGGATGTGGTGGCGTCTTTGGGGGCTGCTCTGGCGGCGGCGAGGGGACAGGGACTTCCCCCTGGTTCTCTCCTTGATGGGCGACTGGGCGGTCGACGACTTCAGGATCTGACAGGAAATAACAAACGACAACAAATCACTTAGACGAGATGGAGTCAAACGTGCAGCGCAACAAACGTGTCTCAAACCTGCGTCTCTATACCCCAAACCAAACAAGCTAACTTGCCACATATCCGAATCTTAACATCATGTTCCCGTTGAGAAGCTGTTTAAAATGCAGTTGGTGTAGCCGTGAACCTCCGCACGCACATACCTGAGTTGTTGTTTGTTTTGTTTTCCACCCAGCTAATGTCACGAAGGTGTTACAATTCAAAATCTATTAGCCTGAGCATTAACCTCCATCAGGTAGCTCCTGTTTGCCCCAGGACATGGAGCTTGTCGATTTGAAAAGTTTCACTTCAATAAAAAGAACAGATTAAGAAAGCTATAACTTTTAATAGCCCCTGTTGGGTTCTATAGTGAGTAGAGTGTGAGTCAGTCAGGGTAGGGAGGACAAGAGAAGATTGGAGTCCATTTTCTCCTCTGCAGGGGAGAAAAACTGCTGAGAGCTGAGTCTGTCTCTGTTCGACACAATGTATGAGCAAAGACACTTACCATGCCACACACACGCACAGACACACACACACACACACACACACACACACACACACACACACACATTAGTTGATAGCTTGGTGTATCTCTTCATTTATAAAGCCACTAAGAGACTCTAACAATGCCAGCTCTCAGCCAGCATCCCCATTAAAAGGATGGAACCCCATTAACTCAATCAAACCCCTTGAAAACTTAATTACCCAGCACACACTTGCCTCACAAGCATGCACAAGTTGCACCCACACACACGCGCGCACACCCTCAGCAGTTTCAGGGTCAAACCCGATAGAAACCTCGTATAGTGAGACTCCCTCTCCTCTCGTGACCCACATTCAGCAGTGCAGCAGGATGGAAGTGATTTCCTGTCCCGATCACATGATCACACATAGGAAGCGGCCCATATTCCGTGCAGCAGTGGCAGCTGTGCGCGTGACCAGGATGTTAGTCATAAGGTGGATAGATACACAGGTCTGTGAGTGTGTGCTGTCATGGTGGAAGGGTTAGGCTAAGACAACAACCCCTGTATATGAAATACGCTATTTCATATTTTATGAACATGTAAAACACATACCATAGGGTAGGCTTGCGTGTGATTTTGTCGGGGAAGGGTTAAACAGAAAGACAGTAACCTCATGTCTGAAAAACACGCCCTCCATCTGTCTTGTAAAGCAATCTAGAGGCATTTCTCAAATTGAATATTTGCTTTGTGACGATACGATGCCTCAGATGAAGATTGCTTCTCGAAACCACTGTCCCTATCACCGGTTGTGAAAAGGGAGAAGTATTTTGAAAGGCTGGTGGGTGAATTCTGCAGCTTCCTCAAATACCAAAGCCAAAGATCTATTAATAAACTGTAGATTCATATCTGGTCTGCATTGTGCAGCGTCGATGAAAGTTTACATAGAGGAAGGAGGACTAGGAACTATGCACAGCTCACTGGGAGGACACTCAGAGGTCACGGGGCAGCTGGGAACTCATGACCTACATTTCCCTACATCCTCCCCCTCCCCCATTTCCATCCGCTGCGATACAGCTGAGGCAGGGGAGTTTGGGAGACGGGGTCCAGCCAACTCGTCTCCACCTCTCTCTGTATCCCACTTTCTCTCAATCTCCTCCACTAGCGGTCTCTCTCTCTCTCTCTATCTCTCTCCGCCCCCCCTCTCTCCGCTGAGGGAAACCTGGCCTTAATAAGCGTTGACGTTTCATATTACACCCATCTCCTCGCAGTAGGACGGGAAACTGTGGGGGGGGGGGGGGAATTCCACCATGACACCATTCCAGACGGACATGAAGCCAGAACTAACGAGTTTAACATTCCCTCAGGGAAGACCCTGGGGCCAGAAGACAGGAGACTGATACTGAACAGTGGAAAATGTATTACGGTAATACAGTTCAAAGTATATAACGGAATTCATACCGTACCTTCATTTGTACCCCAGCCCTCTTTTTAGAGGATTTTCAAATATGCATACTGTGTGATTTCGGGGAATAGACAGGGGTACAGTGCAGTACATACAATACTGTAAGCACAGAATGAAAGAAGTGTCTGAATTGAGGACAGCGGGACATGAGGGGGCCATCCAGTAATTGAGTTTGGCACCTGTGACCTCAGCCTGTATATGAGAAGTATATGAGAAATAGGCCACTGACGTGTGTGTGTGTGTGTGTGTGTGTGTGTGTGTGTGTGTGTGTGTGTGTGCGTGTCTGCGTGCATGCCTGGGTGTGTGTGTTTTTTGTGTAAGTGTGTATGTGATGTGTGTGTGCTCGCATGTTTGTGCCTGTGTGTGTGTGTGTGTATGTGTGCGTGCGTGCGTGCGTGTCTGCGTGCATGCCTGGGTGTGTGTGTTTTTTGTGTGAGTGTGTATGTGGTGTGTGTGTGCTCGCATGTTTGCGTGTGTGTGTGTGTGTGTGTGTGTGTGTGTGCGCGTGCGTGCGTGTCTGCCTGGTTGTGTGTGTTTTTTGTGTGAGTGTGTATGTGGTGTGTGTGCTCGCATGTTTGTGCCTGTGTGTGTGTGTGTGTGTGTGTGTGTGTGTGTGTGTGCGCGTGTGTGTGTGCGCGTATGTTTGTGCCTGTGTGTGTGTGCGTGCGTGCGAGCGCGTGCATGACCTCACCTTCATCCTCATGTCTCGTCCGTGCTTCTCCAGCTCCTTCCTCATGTCCTCCCTCCCCAGGCGGCTGGCGTTGAGCACCAGATACTTCCACTCGATTGGCTGGAACACGTGGGGGTCGTGGGGCACGTACAGGCCGATCTTCACCTTCTTCAGCGTGTGCTGGTAGCGGCGGTACGAGTCCTCGAAGTCGAACACCAGCTCGCTGAGCGTGCGGAAGGTCAGCGCCTTGTCCATGAGGTCCTGGCGCCGGCTCATGCCGAGGGTCCCGTAGCGGCCGTTGCAGTAGACCCCCAGCACCACGTGGTGGAAGTGGTTCCCTGAGAACTGGGTCTTGAAGCTGATGGGGAAACGCTCGAGGGAGGTCAGCCCGTTGGTCAGGTAGCTGGGGCCCACGCAGTCAAGGGGTTAGCCGGTTAGCACGGGTCGCGTCATTAGCGTCGTAAGAGCCTGAGACATGAGACATACACCCACCCCACCCCACCCCACCCACCCACACACACACACACACACACATTTTTAATTCCTGATTAAAACGCTTCAAATTAGTATCATCAACAACCAGGGGATGAATATCAATGGTGATTACAGTGATTAAATTGCTGCTGTTTACAAGGCCGAGAGGAGAGAGGGAGAGAGAGAGGGAGAGAGAGAGAGAGAGAGAACAACAGAGAGAGAGAGAGGGAGAAGGGCATAGCTATGGCACTGCATAAGCCCCCTTACAAGTTCATTATATTTCCATAATAAACTCATTATCTAACTGACAATGGCTGTTTTGTTGAATGGAGGCAGTAAATCCATTGAAACCCAAACACACACCCACTCCTAATCAATCAGCTAATGCAGAGATTCAATGAGAGGTCTCTGAGGGGAGAGAGAGGGAGGGAGGGAGGGAGAGAGAGAGAGAGAGAGAGAGAGAGGCGTAATGAAATAGACCTGGTCTCTTTCAAAAGAAAGTGAAGAGCCATCCGTAACCTGTATAATGACAAAGGCAAGCTCCTTTCAACAGATAAGTCAGGGGCTATCCATCCATCGCCTCACAGATTTGACTCCATCTTTATCACATTCAAAAGGCCATTTGTATTCTCTTCATATTCCCTGGAGTAGAGAACTGAGTGCGTGGCCTCCCCTAACTCCAAGTGTCAAATCAGGCCAAACACACACTCTCTCTCCATCCATCTCTCTGCATCACTTTCTCTATCTCTATCTCCCTCTATCCATCATTCTCGCTCTCTCTCTCCATCCAGCTCTCTACCTCTCTACCTCTCTCTCTCTCTCTCCTTCTCCATCTCTCCCTCTCTCTCCCCGGGGCCTAGTCTGTCTGGGAGTCCCCTCTTCCCTGGTCTAAACTCTTATGTAATTAGCCTATCATTCCACTGCAGCCTGACTGCACACCGTGCTGTAGCCTGGGCCTGTAATGTATGTCCTGGGGAAGGGGGGAGGAATGGAGAGGAGAGGAGAGGAGAGGAGAGGAGAGGAGAGGAGAGGAGAGGAGAGGAGAGGAGAGGAGAGGAGGAGAGGCAGGCATTAAGCTGGGCTATCTGGGACCATCCAGGGCCTGAGGCAGTAGAGTGGTATAGTGACACACAAGGAAACTCTACTGTGTGTGTGTCTGTGACCTAATGACCAAAACAATTGACTGCAGCCCCACTGAACTGACCCAGGGCGCTCTCTCTCTCTCTCTCTCTCTCTCTCTCTCTCTCTCTCTCTCTCTCTCTCTCTCTCTCTCTCTCTCTCTCTCTCTCTCTCTCTCTCTCTCTCATCCTTCACCCATCTATTCTTCATCATTTTCATTCTCATTCATCATTTAAGTCACTTTTAGTGAACAGACTGTTTTCATCGTGTCCTCGGCGGTGTTATGCGGAACACAAGCTGTTTCTGCGTGAGGAGAAGCGACACATTGGATGTGAGAGCACATTCCATCTGTTCCACTCTCCCCACAGATCCCTCTCATTGGCCAGAACACCTGTCCATCATCGTCATCAATCCAAAACCCTGACTGCCACAGAACTGTGTACGCTCATTAAAAAACCATAGAGGCCAGCCAACGGTGTGTGTGTGTGTGTGTGTGTGTGAGTGCTTGCATGTGTGTGTGTGTGAGTGTGAGTGTGAGTGCTTGCGTGTGCTTGTGTGTGCGTGTGTGTGTGTGTGTGTGTGTGTGTGTGTGTGTGTGTACATGCTTGTGTGTGTATGTGCCCTACACTACACAACCAGCACAACGGCTGTTCAGGGGATCATATTCCAGGACGCCGCAACAACAGTAAACACAGCATCCATAATTAATAAACATCTTCGCAGTGTCCCTGACTGTACACACCAGACTCCTGCTTCCTCACATGCTGGGACGGTTGGAGATTAATAATAATACTCAGAGGAAGACTCATTTGAGGAACTGAGCTCTTGAGGCAAGCATGGTGGCCATTATTTAACACCTCCTCACAGGAGCCTCTGAGGGTAAGACTGTGTTGTTGACACTGAGCACTGTGATGACTCAGACTATAAAGTGGATTCTGTTTTTGCTTTTTCGAATTCTGTAAATACAGCCAGACAGTGGAAGTAATCTCTCTCTCTTTGTCTCTGTCTCTCTGTCTCTCTCTCTCTCTCTCGAAGACTTTGTTCTGACACCTTGTTGTTCACAGGCTAGTGCGCTAGCAGGCATCTGGTGCAGTACGATGGTGTGATTATTCATAGCGAAGACAGCGGTTGGAGAGCAAAGAGAAAAACATAACAGCCCCTCTCTGTCCTGTCCCTCAACAGCTGGAGGGAGGACACACAAACAAACACACACAAACACACACACACACACACACACTCCTCTCCGCTGCGTTCCTCAGCAATTGAAGGGAGGACACACACACACACGCACACGCACACGCACACGCACGCACACACACACACACACACACACACACACACACACACACACCAAACTCATTGCCCTGTGCGCGCACACATGCACACACACACACACACACACACACACACACACACACACACACACACACACACACACACACACACACACACACACACACACACACACACACACACACACACACACACACAGCTTCTCTCTAATGAATGGCCCATTAAGTGAATAAGGAAGATCACATTACCCCTGATGTAAGGCATGTGACCCAACGGCAGAGAGACTTTCTACAGTCCTCTTATCTGTCACCTGGGGGGGATTACTGTTGCCATAGAAACACAGCTAAGAGACGTACGATTATAACGTCTTTGTTTACTATTTTGAGTCCACTACTGACTCTCACCAGACACACACGCACACACACACACACTCCCCTGCTTTGACACCTGAGCTGAGAATAATCCGAAGTAGACTCACATATTTAATTGCATGCCTTGAAACTTGACCCAGCCTGACAAGCTTATTTACAGTTACAGTGTCTGACAGATGCACTGGTGAGTGTTTATGACAAGCTTGGTTTTTCTAGGGGAATTTAATGTCCCACGGGTGTCCACAGAATTAGGAAAGCTACAGATAGACTGAGGTTGGAGCACTTGGGTCCCACACAATCATTTTAAGTCCATCTCAATAAAATATCTGAAAGAAAATTATCTATGATTCACTACTTGCGGATGCTTTGAGGCTGATATTAAACCCCTGATCTTGTAAAAGTATTATAATTTCTCATATATTTGTATGACCTAATTCCTTGATGTTCAGTCAATCTGAACAGCATAACACATTTTTTTTTTAAACGTGTATAAAATGTTATGTGAATTCGCAGGGCTAGCTTTGTGAAGGGAATATGTTTTTTTTTTTCATATATTTAATCAGATTTTTCCATATACTTAATCATGTTTTTTTTAATCTAGGGGGCTCTCATGCTCTTATGGTCACGTCAAAGAGAAATATGTTTTATCTGATAAAGCAGAGTTTTACAGGAGTGTCCTGTATTGTGTCTTCTTTCCTCTCTGTGATAAGCATCTTACTGTACTGTGACTACCCCATTGTGAGTAAAGGAGTCTGCCTTGGGGGGGGGGGGGGGGATGTAATAAATATTGTTCTACTGGTGGTTACAGCTCAACAAAGACACACAGACCACGACTGGTTGAGACTGCCAGAGGGATATGAACAGATCAGGAACAATGTAAACTTTGACACAGATTTTCCTGTTTCCTATAACAATAAATCTATTATACTACATAGCTGTAGCATTTTTTTGGTTCATGTCACATTTTATGAAGAATTCCAACCGTGTACTATGTCAGAACAAAGCTCAGATGAGATCTACTCAACCCTCACAAACAACTACCAGCCCTATTGTTACAACGGAGACTCTTTATCTCACTGTTACTGACGCATGAACTGAGGGAGTTTGTAACTGGTGGGTTATCTTAGCATCTTAGCATCTTAGCATTCCATGGGAAGCCAAGAGTCCCTCTTGGGCAGTTAACAACATCATAGTGCTAATCATGCTTCTCTAGGAGGGTTAATGGGTTTAGTCTGACAGCGCCTGATGGACTGGAAACTCAGGATATAATAATAATATCTAACATATGCCATTTAGCGTTTATCCAAAGCGACTTCCATTGCAGTGAGTGCATACATGTCAGTATATATGGTCCCAGCGGGATTCAAACCCACAACCTAAGCGTTGTCAGCACCATGCTCTACCAACTGAGCCACAGAGGGAGGAGGGTTAATGGGTTTAGTCTGGCAGCGCCTGATGGACTGGACAGTCAGGATATGATAGGTCGCTGGAGGAAAACCTGGCAGGACTACAGATGCTTCCTCTCTCTCTCTCTCTCTCTCTCTTCAGAAGTGACACAAGGCTGTAGTTAGGACACAAGGAGTGCTAGTTCTGGTTCCAGATCTGGTTCTGGTTCCAGATATGTATGGACTTCATGTCATGAGAACGACAGTCATAGGAGCTGGCTAAGGTGCATATATGTAAAGTAATACAATGATGTTTCAAGAACATACATCATGTGTGTAATTACATCTAGAAATCACACGGGTTGGCAAAAATAAAGCACATACTGTACATGTGCAGTTTGGCATGTATGACAACCATAGTCATAGGAGGTTGGCGAAAGCACACACACACACACACACACACACACACACACACACACACACACACACACACACACACACATACACACACACACACACAATCAAACACACACAGGTGTGTAACCAGGCTAACTGGGTGCTGGTCCAGGCTACATAACTGACCCAGAATAAGCCAGCGGCTCAGAAGGACAGGACAGATCAGATCAGGAAGGATGTGACGATAACTGTTTGTGAAAAGGCCCAGCAGCCCCGGTGCTTTTTAAATGACAACACCAGTCGCTGCCTAAAGTTTAGTCCGGGTGACGATACATCGATAGGCGAGGGGAAGTTGCGCTTTGAACTTGTTCAGACTCTTGTCTCCTAGCAACAGGGAGATCTCCAGGCCTCAGGACTAAGAAGGGGGAACATTAAACCGACATGTCTCATTGATTTCAGGGTTTTCATCAGGGACCCTTCTGGCCTGTAATACTGAGAGCTCAATATGTGTGCGTGTGTGTGCATGCGTACGTTTGCGTGCTTGTATGCACGCGTGTGTTTGTGCCTGAGTGCATGTGTGTGTGTTAATGTGTGAGTGTGTGCGTGTGAGTATGTGTGTGTGTGTGTGTGTGTGTTGGATCTCTGTGCCCAATAAAGACAATGAAAGGATACATTCCAAGGATGACAGCTTCAAGGCATTTGATTGGTAGAGATTCCCTGATCATCTCTCTTGCTGTCTCCATCAACCTGAGAGAAAACAGAGCGAGATAAAGTGAATTGTGTCTGTGTTTAGATTAGTTAATAAGGTCATCTTTGATGCTACATTCAGACATTAATTATACAGTGGCATTACAACATAACAACAGGATTATATCAAAGCCTCCTCTCAGGATTTGATTTCAAATATGCTGAATGCAAGTCAGACACACTGACAACAGCCTGAGCCCTTTAACTATCATCTATCTGTGAAATGAAAAAATATTCTGGCCGTCTTGAGAAACATTTGCAGGGAACAACCGTTTAGCATTATGTCCTCACAATGAAGGACAAAGTGACAGGGAACAGCTATTTCGAACTTGTGGTAAACTGGCCTATATAATTCTACAGACAAACGATGTGAGCTTGGAGAGAAGAGGGACCTCTCTTTCTCTCCCAAATGTTGTAGCAGTCTCGTAGCAGACATATAAAAGATGGAACAGACATGCCAATGAAAATACCACAGGAATGGCCTTGGACAGACACGCGCACACACACACACACACACACACACACCCCCTCTGGGCCTCACTTACCCACACAATGGTCTGGTTTTTCTTATCTCAAAGAACTGAGTCCCTGTGTGGTTGTATCTGACAGAAGTTAAGGACCAGTTTGAACTTTGAAGGGCTCGGCAAGACTCAAGGGAGGGGTAAGAGGGGAATGATGGAGGTTTTTGAAATGTCAATGTTTATGTACTGTAATGGCTGCATGCTGTATTCAATCTGTACCTAAACCTGTGTCTCAAAGTCCAAGTTAAGTCTTTTTATCTCACTTTCATGTATCAAATCTCGGACAGACATCTCAGACATTCATTTGTCAAGACTCTTCACCTGAATATGTCACCTCTGTTTACCGGTGTGAAATGTAACGCAGCCCAGGGAGCACCTGTTGCCATGGTAGTTAGCGTACCTGCACTACTTCCGCTCCAATCAAAACAAATGTAATCAACCTGACAACTGTCGCACAGTGTTAAGACTGCTGCTGAACACACACACACACACACACACACACACACACACACACACACACACACACACACACACACCCCTTGGCGCAGCAGTGAATAAACTAGTGTGACATGCGTCACTGATACGCAGAGAGGAGCTAGCGAACTAGCACACATTCATGTGTAATGAGCCATAGGAGGACACTGTGTGCCAGCTAGCTAACCGGAGCTGTAGGTTGGTGGGCCACACGCTCTGTGCTAACTCTGTATGCTAGCTTACAGGAATGCTAACTCTGTATGCTAGCTTACAGGAATGCTAACTCTGTATGCTAGCTTACAGGAATGCTAACTCTGTATGCTAGCTTACAGGAATGCTAACTCTGAGTGCTACCTTACAGGAATGCTAACTCTGAGTGCTACCTTACAGGAATGCTAACTCTGAGTGCTACCTTACAGGAATGCTAACTCTGAGTGCTAGCTTACAGGAATGCTAACTCTGTGTGCTAGCTTACAGGAATGCTAACTCTGTGTGCTAGCTAGTCTCCTCTCTTTCATCTACGCTGAAGTGAAAACATAAGATGATACTTCAGCTTGTAAGTAGGATAGGTGAAACTAATATGGTGGATGCCTATAAGGTACTGTATTCACTTTCACTAGTTCACCTCTTTTCAACAGTGCAGATGAGAGAGACAAGACAAGGGAAGGAAGCATCTTTAAACGACATGTATTGAAACACTCAGTGTAGCCTACCATGGCTTGGTCAGGTGGTTGGCTACGCTAACAGGAGCTGTGGCCCTGTTGTTTAAATACTCCTAAAAGTGCATCCTTCCCTCCTCCCTTCTTTGAAGAAAATTACTGATCTGGCACGACTTGGATTGGTGAAAGCAATGCAGCGAAAATGTCGCTAAAACCGATCCGATCACGTTAGATCAGTGTTTACTGCAATTAAAAAGGGAGGGAGAAGGACACACGTTTTTTTTGGCTTTTCAGTGTGTTACATGAGCAGGGGGGGTGGGAGGGGCGATGGCAGGAGCAGTGGCTTGTGACAGGTTGCATCACGGCAGGAAAAGGATACTGCAGAGTCTTCATGTAGTTCTGGATGGCCAGCAGCCAATCAGGGACGGGCATGGAGGGCTTGAAGTTGGGGACTGATGGCACAGGATGCTGCAGGGATGAGAGAGAGAGAGAGAGAGAGAGAGATAGAAAGAAAGAGAGATAGAAAGAAAGAGAGATAGAAAGAGAGAGAGAGACAGAGACTGTTAGAGGCATTCTGACAACGTTGTTACATGATCATATCGACAACATACGACAACATTCAAGGTCTTTTGGGATCTCTGTAGGACAGTAGCATCGGTGACTGACACTCTTCGTCATTTCATGGTCATACCAACAACATATGCCAACATTCAACAACAGTCATCACACTAGCCACACTAGCCTAACTTGGTTGGTCGGAGGACAACATTCCTTCAGGTCTCTCACAGTGGGCTAGTGCTGTTCACTCGCTTGCTGATTCACATCTGATACACAAGGTCTTATTATTGGTAGACCAGCATCAGCAGCGTCTACTGACTAACGGTAACAGCCAGACACAGGCTTAGACATCCTATGACACACACTCTGGAATGTAGCTGTTAACATGTAGGGTGTTTTTCTTACTTACTGTACACCCCCATTGACTCAGTGACCAGAACTGTGTGTGTGTGTGTGTGTGTGTGTGTGTGTGTGTGTGTGTGTGTGTGTGTGTGTGTGTGTGTGTGTGTACAGGAAGTGGGCCCAGGGGGCAGAGTAATAACAGCCATGTAATTTCCTGTGAGTTTGTTTCCCCTCGCATGGATCAGCTAATCTGAGGAGTGTGGTCCTCTGCACCAAAGCAGTCCTACAAACCTCATAGTCATACAACCCTGAGCTTTTATTGGGAAACTCTGAGGTGGGAGAAACAATGAGAGAGCAACATGCCCTCAACACAGACAAGAGGGGGGAGATCTCCTTCTGAAGATGTCATGGCTTCCAAGTTACTCAATGTTTGGCCTGTTTCACAGATGATGAATCAATCAATCAATCACATCCACATGCGGGCACACGCACGCACGTATGCACGCACACACACACACACACACACACACACACACACACACAGATCCGATCTTGTTTCTGTGGTATCTTAGTCAACAGAGAACAATACAGTGACTGGATCAAAGGGGTTGAGAGAGGAGGCAGAGTAGAGAGGTAAGGAGGGAAAAAGAAGGGAAAGCCCAAGCGAGAGGAAAACAAGGATTGTATTTGTCCTTCATCAGACCCCTATCGCCAACAGATCTCTCTCTCTCTCCCTCTCTCTCTCTCTCTCTCTCTCTCCCTCTCTCCCTCTCTCCCTCCCTCTCATTGGTGCATTTTAAAAGCATCACATCAAAGCTCTGCCAAATGAAAACCAGCTGAATTAATACATACAGGGAATACTCAGCAGTCAGCATCACCGGGTCTTATTTCTCAATAATCCCTCACATCATACACACACACACACACACACACACACACCGCCAGTCCTATCTCTATACACTATGCACGCATGCAGGCACGCACGAACGCACGTGCACACACACACACGCATACACACACACACACACACACACACACAGCTTCATTCTGCTGGGTCAAAGGGAAGACAGGGGTGATTAATTTCTCTCTCTCCCTCTCCCTCTCTCCCTTTCCCTCTCTCCCTCTCCCTCTCCCTCCCTCTCTCCCTCTGCAGAGGATGAGATTAGAGGATGAAGTTGAGTCGTAGTGAAGAAGCAGTGAAGAGGGGCCTCACAGTAACCAATAGAATAGAAGAGAGAATCATAGAAGTGCAACCCTCTACATCGGTACTTAGAACAATGTAAAAAATGAACTGGACAAGTTTCTCTTGTCATTTAGACAACACTGGTTAGAGGGAGAGTTTAGTTCACTGCAACACTAAAGTGCTCCCAATTCAACCTTGTAATTGTCTGCCTATCTGCTCTTCCTTCCTTCAGGAGGGAGCCCTGCTTAGCGCGGAGAACGACTGGAGCTGAACAAGAGTGTGTGCGTGTGTGTGTGTGTGTGTTGAGGAGTGTGTGTGTGTGTGTGTGTGTGTGTGTGTGTGTGTGTGTGTGTGTGTTGAGGAGAGTGTGTTTGTGTGTGTGTGTGTGTTGAGGAGTGTGTGTGTGTGTGTGTTGAGGAGTGTGTGTGTGTGTGTGTGTGTGTGTGTGTGTGTGTGTGCGTGTGTGCATGCGTGCGTGCGTGCAGAGTGAAATGGAGAAATTGTGGTGGTGGAGAAGAAGGCTTTGAAAAGTAAATTGATTGGATTTCAGCCTGAGCTGTAAGTAGGATGGTACTGACACCCGACCTCACAGAGCAATGCTGACTATGCATCAGTCAGAGGCACTATGTGGTCTTCACAGGTGGAGCAGAGGGAACTGAAAGATAACAAGAAGAAAGACTTTCTCCCCCTATCACCTCTATTTTCCCTTTTCTATCCCCTCTGTCCTATCTCTTTTGCCCTCTCGCTCTCCCCCCCCCCCCCTTCTGTCGCTGTCTCTGTCTCTGTCTCATCTCTTTCCGTCCCTGCCTCCATGCCCAGCTGTCCCCCTCTCGCCTGCGTCTGTTCCCCAGCTTTAGAGAGGTCATGTGGGGGTAAAACTCTCTGCCTCTGCCCCCTGTGCCACGGGTCTAATCTAACCTTACCTCCCAGGGGACACTACTGAAACCAGAGAGAGAGAGAGAGAGAGAGAGAGAAAGAGATAGTCTAGATAGTGACTAGCCAGCAACCACCCTGGGCATTTGTGTCCTCAAGGAAGACAGTTGGTCTTTGGTCAGAG
This sequence comes from Argentina silus, assembly GCF_951799395.1. NCBI lineage: Eukaryota > Metazoa > Chordata > Actinopteri > Argentiniformes > Argentinidae > Argentina > Argentina silus. The sequence continues at coordinate 15,211,913 of NC_139671.1, read as the reverse complement.
ACTGACAGTCTATCTTTAGAACATGATATCCTGAGATCTTCATGTGATGTGGCCTACATGTAAGCAGAGCCTGGTACAGCATGTGCTAAAGCCGTCTCCTATGACACACATGACAAGACAATGCTAGTCATAGAAGCTGGCTAAAGCACACACAGATCTGGAGCCAGGATCCACAGCCTAGCGCAGAGCCTCTGTGTCTATTCATTTTAGCCTACAGCTAGCCCAAAACATTACCTTGAACGTTCTCCCACAGGTCTACATGTCGACGTAAACAACAGACACTACATGACATTACTCAAGTCTCAAATGTCTTTCCTTGATTCATTGTGTCCTCTTATCCTCTCCTCCTTCTCAAAACTAAGGGAGCCAAGGAATCAAGGAAAGACACTGGAGATTCATCCCATATAGGGTGTTTACTTACCACCAGGTTTAGAACTACGTAAAATGCTGTTGTTGTGACACACCAACATGACTATGAGGTGTGTACAGTATGAGGCATAGAGGAGGGATTCTGGTTCTGAAAGCCTGGCTTGTTCCCTGTAAATCAAAAGCTTTTGGGGACAATTAGGTTACAGAGATTATCCTGGACTCCAAATCCCAGAGGAGGGATTATTCTGCTCCAAACACCCTCCAATTAATCAGGAAAGGGTGATGTGATGTGGCACCATGGCTCGGGCAGGTTGTGTTACCCATGACTGACATGGTGGTATACAACAGCGGAGGCCGAAATCGGAAGGACGGGCTCATTGTGATGCATGGAACGGAATTAAGGAATGGCCCGTTCCTCATTCCATTCCATGCCTTCCAAAGAGCCCGGCCTTCGATCTCTGCCTCCCCTGGTCTAGGTATTACCCTAACATGGAGACAGCAGAGAGGACACAGCCCTACTATAGAGGGCTATGGGGCAGTTCCACCAGACACAGACATGACCCTCTTCCTGGACTAGGCTGAAATCACAGTTTCAATTGAAATTCTCCATGACAAAGTTTTAGTCTAGGACTAGGCTCTATCTAAATCTAAGTCTGGGAAACCAGCCCTGTGTGTTAGGAGAAGAGTCAGATCCATTTGTCCCTTCAACTGACATACCATATTGATGGGACAATCTGTTTTTACATAATCATCCCGAACAGAGTCAACCTCATCCTCACCTCCTAATGCATGATGATGCAATGGGTCATGAGATGTGATTTGAGCACATCTCTGACTGGGTGACTCAGACACGTTGTACGTGTGGTGTTCCAGGCTGTCTACACGGCTGTTATTAGATCTCACAACGCCTGAATAAGTGTTTCATATCTAAGGAAGCACATCAACATGACATCGGAATCTGATGATCTGTGCAGCCCATTTGAAACGTAGGCAAACTTGAATGCAATCAGCCTTGGCTTAGTTTGCAAGCAGGGCAATTCACAGACTTCCCTCTGTACTAAGACACACACACACACACACACACACACACACACACACACATGCACACATGCACACAGGCACGCACACACACGAGCGGAGCTCCACTGCAGTGCTGGCCTGCCTCCTCTACAGAAACACTCTTAACAACACAGACGCTGGCCTCGAGGTCATACTGAGCTGCCTTAACCTGCCCTCACCTTAACCTCCGCCTCTTAATCTGCTTATTGAGTTAGCCCAGCTCAGCCTGGCCCTCAGCTTGCACCTGCCCCTGCACCTGTACCTGGAGATCACAGGCCCGGTCACAGTCAAATGTGACTCGATATATATAGGTCATTGAGACATCTGGTGCTTTAGATAAAGGACTCTACCACTTCGGTCTAGCAGAACAAGGCTAGGGCACAGTGCTTAAATCCAATGAATGGAACACAACTCTCATTCATGTCATCCAGGCTAGAAGCACTATGGCTGTTGAACACGTTGCTTTTTGTTTATCCTCGTGCGGTGCTGGCTCGGACATTTTCCTGTCATGTTGTCTTTTTCGGCACTGTTTCAGCCACTATGGTGGACGCGTAACCAGGCCAGCCCAGCTCAGTTCGGCTCGGTTCAGTTTGGCTCTGTAGTGTGAATTAGCCCAGGGTATGGTTGAGTTGCGACTGGCACGGTTCATGAAGACAGTGACCTCCATCAGCACATAGGCAAATAAAGCCTAGGTTACTCAACTCAAAGAGCACTAGAAGTCTGCTCCATTTCTAGATACACTCTGAACATAAACTTACTCCTAACACTGTCATTTCGATATTTACTACATCAGTAGTAACCCAATATTTACTACATCAGTGTTACTGTACAGATAAGGGTCCTAGTTGATGTGAAGAGTTACCTAATAATATCTCACAACCCAAATTGACATCAATAATTTCCTGTGACCCCCAACAACTTGATTGTGGGCTATGCCAACACATAATAACGTCCAAGTGTATGCTTATCACCTAAAATATGCTTTAATTGGTTGGGTTTCAACCCCAAACACTACAATATAGGCTACAGGTGCAATACACAGACAATGTTTGTCTAGTTTATCAATTCATAGACGTTTATTTGATTTTCCCGACCCCAAGCTTGGGAACTGCTATGTTAGTGATCCTAATACCAAAGCAGCTGCATATGTCTGTATGTCTGTCTGTATGTTTGTATGTCTGTCTGTCTGTCTGTCTGTCTGTCTGTTTGACCGCTAATGAAATCACAGACACAGACAATGTAGAGTCCTGTGTGAGGCCAGGGCTGGGGGGGGGGGGGGGGGGGGGGGGGGGGGGGGGGCATAGTCCGCATGCCACAACACTCTCCATTCCTCTACAGGACAATTACGTGAAAGACTAGAGACTCTCAGGAGGAAATCTCATGGACTTCATTCTGCTATTGTCCTGACTTTGGACAAGTGCTGATGAAGTAAATATATCTGTGTTAGTTATTACATGATAATAGGCCAAAATAGAAGACATGACAAAAATCACTGTTAGAGCTTTCGAAAGTGAAAGTTTTTAGGGGTAGCCTACTTACTCTGGGAAGGTATGCAGCTTTCCTTATTTTGTTAACCATTTCTTGTCCGTCGGGGTGTACTTTGGCTACATGAGTCCACATTCTCTCCCAGGTGACACCTTCAATGGGGAAACCAGTCCTGTTAACGTAAAACAGCACACCTCCATCCTTCTCCTCCTCCTCTCCGGATGAGCGCCCGGTATTGGTGGCGGTACCGACAGATAGAGAGGCGGACTCGGCACCCGGGCTCGAGTTGCAGTACGTGCTGGTGCTTTTGGACCGCCCGTGCCTGCCCATCTTAGCGGAGGATGAGCAGGTGGTAGCGGCGTTCGGTCCGGTCATTGTTCAAGTGTAAAGAGAGGGGGACTAGGCAGATGGTAGCCCGTAGTGATTCCCCTGGCTATAGGCAATCTTGCTCAGAACATGTTGCACTACCAGTGTTCACTTCTGCTGTACCTCGACCTAAACCCACGATATTAATATCATCTAAAAAAATTAAATGAAGTATCGTTGACATGGATCAAGCTTGGCTTCGTAAAAAATCCAGCAGAAAAAAATGTATGCATTCCACAATGATCTATTCAGCAGCAGGCTACTATCATCTATACCCATGAAATAAATGAAAGGGGCTAGGGGGAAAATAGCAAGAAATCAAACCGCAGAGCATTGCTCCTTAAAAATACCGCATAGTGTAACCGTGGTCCATTCATAAGAATATAGCTTGCTTGTTGATCACCGTGGCATAGTGAAGGTTCGGGCTCGTTGTGCTCTGTAACTTCATCTCTCGCTCAGAACACTGAGGGGGCGATTTGACTCCCACAGCTCGAGATGATGATAATGATGACCTCTGGTATGCATTCCTTTCGGTTCCGTTCGTCATCTACATGTTGCCTCAATATCTTCGTTTACCTCTTCGAAATCTTCGTCCTCCTGATGAAACGCCTCTTTAGTAGCTTAATCCATCACATGGTTAATCTTTTGGATAAATGATTCCACTATGTTGTTCTCTATCGTAACCCCGGCAGCCAGCCACGTTCTGAGTGATTTGATTGGCTGCAGCAACAAAGAGGGGCGGACTTAACTAGCCTTCAGACCAAATAAGGAAGGAGCGACATGCTGTCATTGGTGGAGGGAGCGGATAAGGGCGTCAACAAGTGAAATTTGCAACAAATGGGATTTTTTTTCTGGCCACTGGGAATTGTTATGGTCGATACTTTTTAAAGTGATATCGTATTGGTACTACGATGGTATTTCAATTAAACAATGTAACTTCCAAATTGAACACACTCTGATACAAATGGTGCCAGTAATTCCAAACATTAAATAGACAGGATAAATGTTTTAGCAGTTGGCTAGACACTTCAATTTGTATCTTGACCAACAAATGAAATAAAACGACCAGAAAGCAAATTATCTAATGTTATATCAAATGGGTGAAGGTTAGTTGTTGTTTTTGTTGTTGTTCATTTAATTACATAAACCAGAATACTCAAATGAAGGGCACTTGCTGAAATATTGTATGTGGCACTGGGCCGACTGTGGCACTGGGCCCTTTCTCCAGTGAAAGTTTAGTTGGTCAAATATGCCCTCTTCTGGACATGTATTGATTTGTCCTGAAAAACACATTTAATTACATTTTCTATAATTGACTTACCATTTGCAGTGCTTGGTAAATAGAATAACTTGACATGAAGATAAATAAACACAAATAATTGAAACATAAGACTGCAAAATGTAAGTCAATGAAATGTCACGACTGCTTATAGAAACGTTAGTTCACCATTCATGTTTTGATTCTTTCCATCACAGCTCTATTACTTCTCAAACACCTGTTGATAGTTTCTATCACCACTATCATAAATAACCACTTAGAATACAGGCAGGCAAAGAGGTAATCAGCTCACCATAGATAGACTGTACTAGAGGCCTACTCAGTGGAGGCTGGTGGAGGTAGAAATCGGAGGACGGGCTCATTGTAATGCATGGAATGGAATGAGAATTACAATGAGCCCATCCTTCGATGTCTACCTCCACCAGTCTCCCCTGAATCAGAGAAGTAATATAGTCTCTTTGATACTGTATTTTACTGTACCATAGATAGATTATGCTATAGAGACCTACTTATGAACAACATCATTTAATTGCACTATATTGGCAACCACATGAGGGCGCTGTAGTAAGAATATGGCCATGACATACTCTCCAAGCTAACTCCTATACATCAGATCTGGGCAAAAATATGTATTTTAACTGGTTTAAAATATTTGAAAAACTTGAGATGTGCTTGATTTAGCTCACCTTGCACTTCTGAGACTTGTGTGTTTCCATTGTGCCTGACCATTGAAATCAAGAATACCTCAAGTTTTTCAAGTATTTGAAAAATACGTATGTTGCCCAGGTCTGCTCTACATCCAATAGCTTAATGTAAAAAAAAAAAAAGAGAAAAAAAAGAAAAAAAAGAAGAAGCAAACCCAAGCGGAGCAAAATAATTTTATTGAATTGTTTCCACTCAGCTTTTCATATTATGGTTGCCACAGAACGTACAGAACATCATCTGCAGATGAGCAGACATCAACCATTGCCTCTTCTGTACAGCAGATTGTGAGCCCCTGTCAACCCCTACAGAATACAGTACCAAGACCAAACTATTGAAGCAAAACACAAATCTATGATTGTTTTAACAGTGGGCCATCTTAAAAAGATTGTACACTTTGCAGATTTGTGAAATGCAACTCACATTATGCGCTCAGCAGATATTAAAATAACAAAGTGCCATATAATGCCACCATATCATTTGTAATGGTGCATCGTTTTCATTAAATAAAACCGGGCTATCACAGAGGCTTTTAACAATGATGTAATGTAATGATGTATTATGTTGTATTTCACAAACATATAGAATTGTTTCACAGTTTGAATCAACTTAAGTCTTACTCACGGCGATTGAGAACGAGTGGCTCTCCTACAGCTCAATTAAATATAGGGTCAATAGAATAACTTGATAAATAAATACAATAATTAAAAGATATGACTACAACGCTATACAAAATGTAAGTCTGTTATCAAAATTTGAAAAAAAGCAATGAAATAGCATAACTGTTTTTTTTTTGTTTTTTTTAGAAACGTTAGTTCATTATTCACAACTACATCGATGGAGCAGTAAACATGTGGAATGCATTTGTCAACAAGTAGCGAGAGCTTTCCAGATGACCGAACGACAAAATAAATATTAATCATATTTAGAGAAGCTAAATAATAACATTAGCTTTGACACTTAAACATTATCGAGCACTAACATTATTGATTCAACCTGAATAAAAGGGGGGAAGTCTCCCCATCAAAACAGGGGAAATACTAGAGAAAAAATGGCGTGGAACGGAGAGGACGTGAAACATTCTATTAGAGTCGATTATAATTGTTCATAATCCATACATACAGGCACAGTTTGGGTGCATCCCAAATAGTCTAAAGAGGCATTTTCTCCTCTCCCTCATCTGCACTGATCTGATAATACAGAATAGGTGGGAGCAACATGGTGGGGAGTTTCTTTAACTATCCCATTATTTCCCAATTAGTGCAGATGTGGGGGGACAGGGAGAATGCTACCATAGAACATTGAGATACAGCCATGGTACACATTGAAAGTGATGAGATGACTTCTCCCCCATACAATTTGAGTGTGTATAGAAAAGCGCTATATAAATGCAATAAATGACTAAAGTTTGGAGGTATCTGAACCAAATGTGCTGTTTGTGCTCCATCACCCACACAGCTTTCTGTGGTACTTCCACACAAGCCCACCGGGTGGCGCTGCCGCTCGTACATTTATTCTCACTTGAATTCCCTGTGCTGAATATCTAAAAAAAGAATACTTCTACACTCACAGGACCTACACTTACAATGCAACGCAATAGGATACAGCCCTCATAAAGTCTTCAACATCCAAATGCTTTTGAAAGCATGCATTTAGGTAATACATTGAAATACAGATTGTGCATGTCTCTACAGCTACCATAGACAGTAGGTTATAATGTGCATTCAACCCGTGCTGAGTTATCCGACTCTTGACTATTTGGTCCATATTGTTGTACTGGAGTAAAATGCAGAGATCAAGTTGAGAAAGTCAGCGTGTGAACAAAACAGCAGACATTGTACACTACAACTGCACTGTCATTCGACTGCATGATGCACCATCATCGGAAGAACAACGACATTCCTCGCTGGTTAAAACAGGTGTAGGAATGAGCTTCCTACATTACCTGTGCACATGTCTCATGTGGTATGATGTGCTCATTGTCTTACAAGAGCTACATCATTCTGGCGTGATCCACGTTGCCTGAACCAGTGTGGCTGGAGTCATGCTATCTGTCGTCAGACAAGGATGACATGACTTCAGGTGGTTGATATAAATACCAATTTAAGATGGTGTATAGATAAGGAGAGTGGTGGATCGTATACAGTACAAGGAATACAAGGAACAGAGGACTATGGACTAAGAGCAAGATTAGGGTGAAGTTGCCCTCTATACTGGTCTTTCTTGGGTTATTTTGTGAGGTTTGGATTTGGGGAGGGTAAGCTGGCGTCAACCTATAGCGGTTAAGATTGTGTTGGAGTTCTCAGTCTACCTGTCTGTAAACAAATCATGTCCCTGCAACAACAACAAAAAACACTACAATATAAACATTACATTTATACATTATAATATACAATCCGAAGAAAAGGGAGATTTCAAGTAACCTCAGGAAACTTTGTGATGCGTTTGAGTACTCTACAGTAGGCCTCTACTGTAGAAATCTTGTTGACTCCTCTGTGCAGTAGAACGTTGTTGAACGACCTCTCGGTGCAGTAGAATGTTGTTGAACGACCTCTCGGTGCAGTAGAATGTTGTTTGACACGTCAGTACATTTTGGGTTAGATTGAGGTCTCATGGGAGAAGCTGACAGAAGATTCCAGCTTCACCCCATTAGTTGGCTTGTCTGAAGGGCACTCAGTAGGAATCTAGAACAGAAGAGAGAAAGATTGCCTTCATTACTTCCACTATTGTCACTTGATGAAGGGGAAAAGCCAACTAAATGTTACAGCCCTCATCTTGTTAATCAAACAAAGTAATCGTTTAGTCACAGTTTTAAAGTGCCATTGAAGCGGTGTTTCACCATAACAACATCATGCACAAGTACTTCTTGCTTGCCAATGCCCTGCCTACTAACATTCTTTGGACATCTTGGCAATGCTACTGGCAACTGGAGAGGCACTCTCAAACCTTCTTTTTTCATTGGAAGTGTGCATCTTCTGTCAATTGACTGCCAAGGAAACTGGCTCGAGGTTGGTTCCCCGGACACAGAACTAGACTAGCTACTCTTCATCCTCTATGGACATTCTCCACAGAAAGTGACCTTTAGTCCAGGAAGTGTCCAAGTAACCGCCTCTATAAGTCTGAGATGTATCTCCAGTCATTTGATTCTGACTCTCTGCGTGATCCAGATTCCCACTAGACACAGTTGCTGAGACTCTTCTGGACTCTTCTGTCTATGTTCTGTCTCCTCTGACTACCAGCCCTGACATGGTAGAATCTCATGAGATAGGTGAGGTTTCAAAATGGGCTTTGATTTGAGAGAAAACAAACATTTAAATGTGACCTCTGTGTGTGTGTGTGTGTGTGTGTGTGTGTGTGTGTGTGTGTGTGTGTGTGTCTTTCTCAAGGGAAGATGGAAGGAACGAGACTCACTGCTTGAAGAGTTTTGCTGTCGATGCCCAAGTTGACGTTATTTCTTTTGAGTTCAGATTTGATCAAGGCTGAAACAGACAGAGAAAATCGTCAAATGAGAGCCTAATGAGATGAAATATATACTACAGTAGAGTTGTTTTGCATATACTTTGCTTATAATTCCCATGATCTGGAATTGAATGTGCATCAGACAGATGAGACTAGAATAGTCTTAATGTGATGAGCACAATGCAACAGAGACCAGGTCCAACCGTACCGTTCTGATCTGATCCAGGGTCAGGCTCTTAAGAGTCTACTTATATGAATGTCAATGTCACTATGTGTCCATGTCAATACCAGGTGAATAGCTATCAGACTGTCAAACAAAGTGTAACTAGGTAGATAGGAAATAACACCATACAACAGCAGTGATCAGAAAAGCTTATCAAAACATATAGCAAGTTTCATACACAGATGCAAACACCACAGTGACCCAAGGAGCCTACAGTACCAAACCAACACAGTACAGTACAGGAGCCTACAGTACCAAACCAACATAGTACAGTACAGGAGCCTACAGTACCAAACCAACACAGTACAGTACAGGAGCCTACAGTACTAAAACTACACAGTACAGTACAGGAGCCTACAGTACTAAAACTACACAGTACAGTACAGGGGCCTACAGTACTAAAACTACACAGTACAGTACAGGAGCCTACAGTACTAAAACTACACAGTACAGTACAGGAGCCTATAGTACTAAAACTACACAGTACAGTACAGGAGCCTACAGTACTAAAACTACACAGTACAGTACAGGAGCCTACAGTACTAAAACTACACAGGGGCCTACATTACCTGTCAGCACGACGCCCAGGAGGATCCAGCCACAAAGGAAGAGGTTCCCAGCCTGATGACTGTAATCTGTAGTCAAACGTCCCTGGATTAACGTAAAAATAATCCCAAATATCTGAGGGGAGAGAGGGAGAGGGGGAGAGGGGGAGAGGGGAAGAGATGGGATGTGAGAAAAGCATACTGTGATCCATACATACTTTCCACCCACCTGGCAAAGCTAAACTTTTTAGTCCACAAAAAAAAAACTGAAAATAATGTATCTATCGGGTCATGTAATACATGTAATACATGTAATACCCTACTTTGAAGAGAGGACAGGACACATTACTGTCTGTCGTATAAGAACATACAGAGCAACATACTGCCCTAAAAAGGGAGACAGCCTAACCCTAACCTTAACCCTAACTACTGAAATGGCAAATTAGTCATTTTGTTCAACAATACGCTGACGAGGTTATTTCTTGAAGACAGACCACACCATACATGAAAAGACACACTTCTGGTAAATGCATTAGTAAATTCATATTTCTGGGGCTCACCTGTGCGAATGCATTGAGTAGGCCTGAGGACGTCCCTTCAGATTCAGGATAGGTGATCTCAACCCCAAACTCAAACCCGAGAGGCAGGTAACCAGTCATGAAGAACCTACAGAATGACCAACTGGTGTTAGCAACCCATAACAGCAGAGGGAGATCACAATACAGAACTCTTACAGAAACCTTATGTCATGTTCACAGAATAAAGACCATGTGTCAATGTTTATCCTAAAAACATCAAAGAGTAGTAGGAACAGATGTCAAATGCCAAGGGCACAGCATTTACGCGAAGCATCTTATTTCACTCTTCACCCCTTTATTTTCTTTTAAAAACTTCATTTTGATATCTCAATTTATATACATGTATGTTCCACATGTATGTGCCCTACTGCTGGAGCCCTGAAATAGGGGGAGTATGTTTAAAAAATTCTTTCCAATACTTGTGGAGGGTGCCGTATGTACAATGATGTTAACTCAATAAAAACAACAAAACTGCACAGCACATTTCAATGAGTAGCCCAGTGAGCCAGCCTTACCCCAGCAGCCCTGCAGTGAATGTGTGAGTGAGTGAATGAGTGAGTGAGTGAGTGAGTGAGTGAGTGAGTGAGTGAGTGAGTGAGTGAGTGAGTGAGTGAGTGAGTGAGTGAGTGAGTGAGTGAGTGCGTGTGCGCGTGTGCATGTGTATGCGTGCGTCTCATTGAAAGAGTGACCCACAGTGACCCACAGAGCCTTACCCAAGCGCCCCGGCTGTAAAGAAGACCAGTAAGATGCTGTTGAGGTCCAGGGTGAAGGTGAAAACCACCATACCGATGAACGACAGGACGTAGACCATCAGAGTGGTTATCCTAAGGACGAAAAGAGAGAGGGAAGGAGACAGGAATGGAGAGGGATGGAGGCACAGGACACACAATGTTAGTGTATAGCCATTGATACATTCTACACATTCTACACTGGGTTATCTGTTAGTTTTAGAATTCATTTGAAGATTTTACTGATAACGTTTAAGGCTCGGCTGGGTCTGGCACCAGACTATTTTTCGGACCTTTTAATCCCCTACGAGCCTCAGCGCAGCTGAGGGCCCCTGCTCTGGAATGACCTGCCTGAGGATATTAGGATAGCAAGATCAGTATTCTCTTTTAAATCTCTTCTTAAAACTCATTTTCATAGACTAGCCTTTAATTGATGCTGCCCTTATTCTTTTTAATGTTGTGTTTTTCTACTTTTATTTTTGTTTTTATTTGCATATCTGTTTTATCTATTTGTAAAGCACTTTGTAACATTGTTTTAAAAAAGGTGGTATATAAATAATATGTTTATTATTATTACACAGAGAGGCTCACAATTCATGAAAATCATTTTATTCATATTCATCCCCTGAATTTATAGAATTTAAACTTAAATTAACTGCAAGCCTGGCTCACAATTATAGACACGCTAGGGATGTACAACAACATTGTTTTGACTGTGTAACATGTTATCTCTCACTGTGGCACAAGTTGTAACATTGGTGATCTTAACCTTGAAAATGGCAATGAATATCTCTGGGACTTACACACAGCTACCTACTCCAGCATTAGCATATCCTGTACAAGTTGACTGTTGTTTTAACGCCCAGCCAACCCAGTTCCAGTAAGTAAACAAAACCACATCAGCCAGCTTCTCAAGAGGATAATCTGTTGAGCACCCAGTGACTTTCATGAAAATGAGCATGCTTAGCTATGTGAGAAATTGGCTCAAATCTTATTAGCCTGAGGTGAAAGTATTTACTGAGGTGAATTAAGGAGCGGGTTCTAACAAACCTGCACTATGGGAATCTGGACTGACAGGGTTTAGGATTCTGGGAATGTGCAGAACAGAATTTGGTTTGTTGAGTGAAAGGATGAACGCTAAAAACTCAGTTGTTGCCATAAATTACGGGATTTTGTGTCTCCAAAGCACTTCCTTTTCTAGTTGAAAATAACCACTTGTAAGTGAAACATATCTGGATTGTTATAGTACAATAACCATTATGCCTTAAGTTCCCCCTGAGAAAAGTAAAGTTATTGTATTTTATTCCAGTACTTTTGCCATTTATTTCCCTGTGTATCGCTACAGTGTTCTTGGGGACTGTACAGGTGCTACCTACTTGTAGGCTTTGGTATGATCCAGCCATAATCCACAGATGATGGAGCCTACCATCCCGGCGACCACTAGGGTGAGACCGATCCTGCCCGCATTCAGCTCCTGGTCCTGAGGGGAGAGGGTTCATGTTAGTGGGGAGTAGAGCATAATGCTTACTGTCACATTTAAAGACACAATCTGGAATTCAAACAACATCAAACAAGATGGTCTCTCCCAGCCCTTTTTTGGTAAACGTCTGAGGGATGGGGCTGGAGAAATGGAACTCTCAATGTCAATAGACAGAGCTGTGGATTCAACGACTGACCATCCATGAGACCACAATGACAAAGACAACAAAAGACAAAGACTGTTTATTGGCCATGCAATCAATTCTCATCAATTGTTGGAATGTGGTAATTTTTGGTGGGAGAGGGATGTTAAGTCATCAGACGTTTTACACTGAGAGAGGAGTACACTGGTTCACCCAAAGTTGTCTGCCTCTCAGGCCTGACTGCAGTGCATGAGTCCCAGGCATGCGTGAAAAATAGCTAATGACCAAATCACAGACAATGGACTCATGCCGACAATGTCTCAACTCCCATGTAAACAGCTCAGTCTCACTCCGTCAGAACAGAGTTTTCCATCAGCTCTTATCCTGTTTTACCCCTTTGACTTGACTTATCACTCAGTCTGAAGCAGTATACAAAGCTTTTACATCGCTTTGTCATCAACCTGTATGCTAATTGATTTGACGTGATCACTCACCATCACAGTTCCAAATGGTTGACCAGATTAGATTAGGGTTAGATTTCCAAATCATCTAAATCTTACTCCATACAATAAGGGATTTCATTTCAGATGATTGGAACATGCATTCTAGCGGTCACTCCTCTTACCTTGTAACACGCCAAAATCATCTGATTGAGAAGAGTCGACACTGAATAGAAAGAACCGGTCATGATACCTAGAAGAAAGGGGAAACACATCACATTGGTTTATTCATACTTAGTTTGAGCGAAATATTGAATCGGGTATTCATTAATTGAAGAAGTATTAATATGACTTTTAATTGTTGATTTAATTGTATTAGTATTCATTTGTATAATATATGTATTGTCTACCCACAAGTAAAATCATTTATATGAATTACATGTATTCCAGGAGAGGCTGGTGGAGGCACACATGTTTGATACCATTCAACATTCCATTCCACATTCCATTCCACATTCCATTCCATGCATTACAATGAGCCCGTCCTCCGATTTCTACCTCCACCAGCCTCTGTTTTTTTGTGGATATATGCGTGTATTATGAATACGTCTATTCATAATACACGCATAAATCCACAGAAAAACAGCTCAACATCAACAAAAAGATTCTCTCAATAACACATTTCATAAGGCATTACATAAACTGAGCGTAAATGACCAGGCTGAGCACTGGACAACCCGTGTGCCCTGGGGTGTGTGGGTTTAGGAGAGGGACTGATGTATCTCCATCTCGTAATGGAACAAATATCCCTGGGAAAAAAGCTGTGTAGGGCACAAAATTAAATATAACACAGCCATACAGCCACAATCACATCTAACACCGCCATACGACCACAATCACATGACAGGACAGACTTTAAGAAACAGCACCGACAAATAGTCAGGGTGTCCAGAGACCCTGAATGATTTAAGCTTTGGTTGAAACCTCAATGGCCCAACTCTGTATATGTATAATGGCTGTGTATGTATGTGTGTGTGTGTGTGTGTGTGTGTGTGTGTGTGTGTGTGTGTGTGTGTGTGTGTGTGTGTGTGTGTGTGTGTGTGTGTGTGTGTGTGTGTGTGTCTCACCATAACTGACAAGCAGCAGGACAAATGGTTTGTTCTTGAACAGGTTAATGATGGACTGTCTGTAGGAGTAGTCCTCAGGAGGGCTGTCTGGCAGGACCGCCTGGGCTTGACTGGGAGGTAGAGGAGGTCTGTCTTTTATGACTGCAGGTAAGAGAGAAGAGACACTGTCACCATCACATGACATTAGAATCAACATGCTACTTTTACGGCTTTACAGTCGATTGGAGAGTGTTTATTCCTGTCTCCTTAGGGGGGATCTAAAGCACTCAGTGTAAATGACTGCAATCGCTCACACACATGCATGCGCATTGCGCACGCACGCACACTCTCTCACACACACTCTCATTCACACACACACACACACACACCAAACTCATTGCCCTGTGCGCGCACTCATGCACTCACACACACACACACACACACACACACACACACACACACACACACACACACACACACACACACACACACACACACACACACACACACACACACTCCTGGCCTACAATGATATGTTTATATGGAGCATATACTGTACTAAGCCAGCAACTTGGACCAATAGAATTAGTTACTACAGTGATGTGCTATCCATAGGCAGTACATGACACACACAGGATCCCAGATGGCAGGTAACCGGGGTCTATTTACTCACCAATTACAGTCATGATGAATAGTACAGTGGACACTATGGCAGTGCCATAAAACATGATGCTTATGTTGTAGCCCATCAGCTCCATATCGTTCACAGTGTTAGGGACCAGGACAGGGGGGAGCAGGAAGCCGATGGCAGTCCCCAGCTAGGTAAGGGACAGACAACAACACAATTATGAATAATATTCAGTTCAAACATTGGCCTATGATTTGGGCCTATAATGTTCATTTCAAACACTGAACAATTTCAGTGGGTTAGGCCTATTATACAGCCATATACTACTGATATACTATATCAATGTATAATTCTAGCTCACAACATAATTATTACAGTATGTTATTGTAGGCCTAATTCATAAGCAGGTCCATATCTTTCCATCATACAGTGATACACACCTGGTTTCCCAGCACGGCTGTGGCACACGCTGTCGACACTTCCTTGGGACCGAACCATACCGATGCGATCCTGGAGGGCAACCCGAGGATAAACACTTGAGCTATGGAACATATTATCTGTGCGAACATGGTAACGCCGAACAGATTCGGAGACACGCTAGCGCATTTCAACCACGCCCCGATACAGTTCAACCCGGCGCCCATAAGAGCTGTCAATTTCAGTCCTTTTTTATCAAGTAACCACGTAGCGGGGAAGATCAGAGGCACATAGGTTACCATGTAGACGATTGACAGCCAGTCGACCTTGTCGCTGGTCACACCGTAGAAGTGGGTGAAGATGTTGGTGATGATGCTGTACTGGATCCATTGAAATGCGTTGACTAGGGAGCTGAGGCTGAACACTGCTAGAACGGCGAATCTCCTCCGGTAAAGCTTTGTTTCCAGACATTTCTCCTGCCCATTAGGAAGCATAGCCTGTTTCTCATCCGGAGGGATCTCTTGTTCTAGCGCCTTCGAGTCTACTTCAGTCGGATGGGACGCTCCATTCGGAAGGTCTGGATACTGGTCCCCGCTTGGGACTCCTCCGTTATCCACCGGCGACGGAGTTTTGCGAGCGGTGTCTATTTCGTCAGGTGCGTTGTCATGCAGCAGATGCCCCTGTACCAACTCGCCGGCCACCATGATGCTACGCCGACGTCGAGACGAAAGAGTGCCTATCTACCCTATGACAAGGAAGCACGTTTACGCAAAATAGGACAGAGACCTTATTCAGATGATACACGAGTGAGTTTTACGAGGAAGAGACATGATTGAAAGTATACTTATAAAAACAAGTCCATGTTCTATAGGCTTTCTATAGCCTTATTCTCCTGCGTTTTCTCCGACATCTGTAGCTCGCATGGTCTCCCCTACAGTGGTCTGTGTCCGTGCGGCTTTTGTGTTCGGTAGCTTGAGCAGCTCTAGTGAGTAGGGCAGGGCATCGGCATCAGACAGTTTACACATGGAGGCCTTCCGATGATGTATCGACCAATCACGACGCAGAGACAGTTCCTCCCGACAGTATTACGATCCCCAACAAATGAATGGATAAGTGGCGCACCCGGCAAGCGCACCACATCTCTAGGTAGTGTGTCCTTTATTAACAGTAAGAAGCTATGCTTCCATCATGTATGACTTTCAAGCAGGGTATTATTAAGTAAACGATGAAAATGCGGACCAGACGGATTTTTCCAAGGGGATAATAGGCTGTGCCGATGTTGAGAGCACACAAATGCCCACTATAGCCTATAATTTGATTAAAAGCAATGATGATTATCTTTTACTTGTAATATAAATGGAAAATAGGCATATATGTTATTTAAAAAGAGATTCATTGTGTATGTGGTACACAATTAATTTAATTGATAATTTTCTTTACCAGAAAAAAATACTAAAATTAAGATCTATGTCCGAATATCTTAAATGTTATGTTACTCGTGTGTTTGGGAATAGGGGGAGGCCTATCTGCACCTCTTAGGTGCACATATGGTCTACCCATTATCTGTCCCTAATCCTAATCTTAGTTTAACCTAGTGCGCCTACACTAACTGGAAGGTGTATCCTAGTGTACGTTTGTGTGACAGTCAATCTATATGAAACTAACCACTTCAGGCCAGTAGCAAGTTGTCCGAGTCCGTCCCTGCTTCAGCATTTTCGTTTAGTGTTGTTATTTGTGTTACATTTTTAAATTTGCGCTCAAGGTGCGCAGAGTTGAGGAAATAGCCAGGCTTACAACAAACACATTAAATATCAGTCTAATGTTAAAACATTTTTTTATTTTTTAACATGGACTAGAAATTAGACATTTGGAGGCGACACGCAGCTATCCAGATTTGCCACGATAAGGTCTAAAACATTTAGGGCCTCCGAAAGTAGCCTACCCTCCACATCGTCACAATTTATACTGTGGCGCAGGATACACGTTCTCATGTTTCAGGATCCATGGAAACCAAAGGGGAAGGGCGGCAGCGGCACAACAAAACGCTCATTACGCGCCACGTCTGTCATTATACGCGCAGAGATCTCCAACAATGTCAAAATCGAAAGAGGAAGCCCTATTCGAGTTGAATATGTGGAGAGAAACATGGTGTCGAGTAGAGGCAGACAGTAAGTTTTGGGAACGCGCCGAGAGGAGGCATTATGACTGTCATTTGCAGAACACCTGCGACTTCAAGTCACTGCAGGCAGTATGCCCGGAGGAGCGGTCCGATTGGATAGGACAGCAAACCCTAACCCTCAACAAACACCCAGAGAGAAAACACTTCGAAGAGAGTAGTAAGCATCTCAAATGTCATAAAAGATAACTGTTTCACCTTAGAAGAGCGAAGGAGGGAGGGAGGAAAGAGAAATAATAGTCCAGAATGAAAAGAGAGAGGGCGTGTCTGTCCTAGATATATAGTAACATTGTCCCATTTTTTTCCAGACAAAGCACACCTGGTGTGAAGCTGCAACCTGACCTGAGAGCCTACACCTTCAGCGGCCTTGACTATTTCTGAAATAAATGGTACTAGGCCTAATATAGAAGTGTCAATCACCAAATTACCTTTGAGCATTTTATTTCCCAATTCCTTTTCATTTACAGAGACAACAAAAAGAAAATCAAAAGTCGCTGTTACAGTGAGTGAGTTTGTATTACTCTTGTCCTTTAATTCTAGGGAACAATCTGAGAGCGTTTTCTGTGGTAGCCTGGAGAACTGTCTGAGGTGTGATACCTTTTACCTGGGCTATGTACTCACAGACCAGAGATATGTTCTTGGGTTCATTTCTTACCTACAGGGAAGGGACAGATAAGACAAGATGTTCAGACATACACAGATATAATAGGCAGCTGCTTTACAGACATTTGCATTTCAAAGGACCACCCACATGTTTATCCGGTCCTAGGGCAGGAGAGTCGGTCTCCAGACAGATGTGTTCCAACGGAATCTGTTTGATCAGCTTGGCCCTCTGTTATAACGTAGTAACAACACAGTTATAAGAGTTAGCTTATCAACTGAATGTTATGAAAGGGACAGTACTGCCCAGCAGGTACTGCCCATAACAAGCACTGATAAACAAAGCATGGCAAAGCTGTTATTACAGAAGTGTAAAAAACAGTTATAACAAACATTAAAATGGTGTCAAAAACACCATGTCAAATATCCCTTGGTCTCCAGTCAAATGAAACAAAGTTCAGAGTTTTATGCTTTGTAGAAATGCACACTGGGACGTTTTTGTCCTAGTAAAAGTCACCGAAAGATTACATTCATCACATGAACCTGAGCCATGAGCTGAACACATGCATGTCCAAAGACCACAGTGTAAAGCTACGGATATTTCAAGGCAATGACAACATACTGTTGCTGACTACACAATACCTATACTGTTGGGGCCAATTCAGCTCAGTTCCATCAATTCAAAGTTCAAAGTTAATGGTGCAATATGTAACATTCAAGCGTTCTAATGGTTTTAATGACTGTGTAAAATCGATAACAATCAGCGAATAAGATCTCTTAAAAGAAATATTTAATTTACCATCGCTTTTGTGGTCTCAAAAAGCGCTTTCTAAAATGGAGTGTCAGGTGTAACCCTCGATTTGTATACAAACAAACATGTTACTGGCCAAAGGTGTTCTAGGGGAGGGTTCTCGGGGATGTTCACCTTTCTCTCTGGTGGCTGGGTGCCTCGTCCAATCAAGCACGCAAGCAGAAACACAACAGCTACTGACACTTCAAGTCCATTTCAGGGGGTTACATTATTAATAAGGAGGATGTTCGCTGGGATGACCAGAGGTGGCAGATTTCCAACAGATTTACGGCCTGCTCCGTGAATTCAAGAATTAAAAATCATGAGAAAAATCCCAAATGTAATTTCAATTCACTTCCTGAATTGACGGAAATTAAACAGAATTGACCCCACGCCTTGAAAGAAGTTCAATTGAGGATGATTATGGAATATTATGATATGGATATGGATCTTGGATGATTATGGATGATTACAGATTAATGGCAAACTGCCTAGCCCACCTGTTGGTCTCTGCAGGCAGCAGGAGGGAAGGAGAAGTAGTACCCTGCCTGCACCCCCTCCATGGCCACCGAACACTTCCCTGCAAAGTTGTGTAGTAGAGCTCGGCTGATACCTGAGAGATGATTTAACATGACATATGATCAAAGTCAGCCCTCAGCTGTTTCTTTAAAGACATGATTACAATTTTGAAAGTAGAAAAAATATCACATAGCAGTTTTCTGCTACATAGGGATAGTTTGCAACTAAAATCAGAGCGATTGGATTTGGCTGGAGTAAGCCTTTAATAACTCAACATGAAACCCATAAAGTTATGTTTTTTATGGGGTATTTCCTCTTATGCAATCCTGGTTTAAGACACCCACCCTGCTCTCTCAGTGTTGCTATGGCGACCTTTGCCGCTGACCTGGAGTGGATGTTCCTGTGTCAGAGAAGAAATGAACACATCAGTTATTGCGCAACATGACATAATATTCTCGTATCCCATTCCAGGAAGACATTCCTTTTAAAGCCCTTATAATACCCCTGTTAAGGATTGTAGGACACTGCACAGCCCTTTCCCAAGGTTGGATAACATGGGTTATGTTGCGTCTTCGGCTAGCACATAATAAGACCCAAGACAACATTGTTCCTGTCTTGGACCAGGTCTCTCTTGAAAAATAGATTTTATATCAATGAGACAAGATCATTTACACATCTTGTTAAATAAAGGTTAAATAAATAAACTCACACTGGCAGATCCAGCTCCTTGGATATTTGCAATTGTTTGGTGAAAATGACCAACTGTTCCACGCGATCCTGCGCAGTGGGGGCATACCAAGGTGTGAAGTCAAGACCAATCTGAAATCAAAAGAAGACAGAGTTCAACCTAATTCTAAAATCAAAAAGATATCAGACATTATTAACGTAATATCCCACAATACTGTCTGGGATTCAGTTCTCTCTGGTCATTTCTATTATATTATTAGCAATACTAGGCCTACTTTTTGATTAATTTGTCTATCGCATAGCAATTAGCAAGTGTCTATCAAATACTACAAGTTTAGAGAACATAGCAGCACTAAATCAATTTACTGAGAATAGGTAACCCTAGTGGTAATCTGAACTGGGCAGTGCAAAGCAGAGCACAACTTGTTGTAAACCAGTGACACCATCTTATACTGGTGTTGTTTATGGAATAGAGGGAAGTCACTCCTTAATGCATAATCTCAGATCAGTTTAGTGTTTTCCCCCATTACGGGTTAGTGTTAGGATTTGGGGAGGGGAAGCTGATCCTAGGTCATTGTCTAGAGGGCGACTGCACCCCAGAGCGTATCGTTCTCTGGCAGCCATGTTGACTTCGTCCTAACACCGGCCCTCTGAGTTCCACAAAATTAACTTTGTGAAACAATGCCTTCTGACAGACATGCATTCCTTCCAAAAGCTCATGCAAGGGATATACATCATTTAGGGTATTAGTGGGCAGGGAGAAGTGTTGGCGATTTAAGAGGTTATTCTAATAAGAGTTCACATTCAGCTTAGCAGTGGGAGCTGAACCTTGTTAATAAGCCTAATCCTTTTTGCTTTACAGAAGTCACATCAACTCATATAGTTGTTACACAGGGACAGGACACATGTGTGTACTATGCATGTTTCAGGGTCAGACAGCTTCACTGAACAGTATATAAGTGGTAATGGGGGTAGATACATACCTCCCCAACTGCAACAATGTCATCTCTGTACTTCTGGAACAAAGGCAAGGCAGGCTCCAAGTCCTGACATAATAACAGATGTTTGAAAGTTAAGCATGATTGTTTCATGATTTATCCTGAGGGAGACCAACCTGAGGTGCGTTCAACAAGGCTTGCGAATGTTAGCTAATGCACCTCAGATGTTCTAGTGTTATCATTAATGTACACTGTATTGACCATAATATCTCACACCTAACATCTGTCTCTTGTGTGTTTGATCCCTGTTACCTGAGTTTCTTTGAACTGTTATCAAAGAAAACGTTTGTACCTGGGTCTTCACACTGTGCTGGTCCTGGGAGCCACAACCCTGGACAGGGTGGATGCCAAAACATGGTGCAACCAGATCTGGGTAGCTGCAAAGAACAACAGTAAAACTAACTCAAAGACAACATTTATGAAAACAGCTTCTCTTGTCTCACAGTATACTACACAAACAAGAGAACTATCTCTTGAAAATAAACCTCCATGTGTTAGGAAGGTTCTGTCAAGAGCTGCTGGATGCCCATGGGAACATTGTGTTATGGCGTTTAACAATCCCTAATTTATTCCATATGTAGGTGACTCTGAACGTTAACATGGAAGCAGGATATCCAACGGTTCTGTTCTTGAGCAAATTAATGGCCAATACAGTTTACTTAATAGAGGCATATTCTAGAATATAATCATTAAGATTGTTAATACCTATTATGAGCAATTTGGAGAATTATACAGACCTTTTATACAACTGGATAACTCTTTCAAACTCACTCGCCTTCTCTGTGACTGAGATGAGTGTTTTAACTCCAGCCTGGAATGGCACATAAGATAAAGCATCATGTAAACATTCTGTATTAGTCCATTTTCTAATGGAATAGTATCAGCAGCAAATGTGGAAAATCTCCATCATTGAGGCTTCTGTAGTGTTAGGGTATTTGTGATTTCATGCAAATATTTCTATTAATTGAATCAGCATGGAAATAATGACATTTGATATATGGTCCTAACCTCTTTGGTCCTCTTGATCACATCTTCTAAATCCTGCAGAATAAATACATGCATTGCCATCATAGAATAGACATGCAGGCATGATTATAAGTCATACTCAAATGAGGAGCGTGTTGTCATATATGCTTGAACGTTATCATGTGACCTTTATCCTTAGCCTTATGACTCATTCAAGTTTCAGAATTGCACGAAACTATACCTATCTTCTGGTGGACACAGCAGTCACGCAAGAATTTGTAAAGGTTGCACGTCTGGCAACACAACTAATCTGCGTGGCCGGTCATGTAACAGCTGTTCTTAAATCTATAACATGATAAACGTATTTGGTCAGCGTACCTCGTCATATTCACTGGCTGAGATGTGGCAGTGACAGTCAACAAACCCACCATCCATTGATATCACGTGGAACGTTTTGTAGACGGTTTCTAGTCGACGCTTTTACTGGTCTGACCACAAGTTCGACTTCCGCTTCCTGGTTACTACGGTGACATTTGAAACAGTTGGCGCTAAAGATGGATCTGAAAACAGATGAAATTGCAAGCATGAAGAAAGAAGAGGATTATAGGGTGAAGCTGACTTCGAAAACAATTGTTGTCGAGCAAATAAAGAAGTACAAAGAACTGCTAAAGAAGATGTTAGATGGCCAAACTCAGATACCCGAAGAAGCTAAGCAACTATTACTGCAAGAGTTGCTAACGGTGGGTCGACAATGCACCGCCATGGATTGTTTACATCTTGGGAGGACTAACGACGTCAACGACGAGTTTGCAATTCTATCGTGCAAGATTTGCTAGATATCTTGAATGTTTTTAGCTACACGTATTTGCTATTTGTTTTGTTTTGATAGAGTGTGTGTAAAGTCTGTGTCTGTCATTCACAACGAAGCTCCATCAACAACTAATGCAGCAGGTTGACACAGCTTGTGATGCTTCTAGCTAACTGGTCTCTTTTATATTTAACTTTTCAGAACTTCGAGACAGCTGTACAAGAGAATGTGTTAATCAACGGCGTGCCATGGGAGGATGCTCCTGATGAGACGGGTGAGGATCTCCTGGTTGTATTCCTCTATTCTGTCTAAACACTCGGCCTCCATTAACAAATCAACCCAATACATCTATGTAGTGTAGACATCAACCACATACCATTTCCATAACTGTTCCCTTTTGATCAGAGATTGAAACTCATTCTAGATAAGATATTGAATCTGTTAAAAAAGAATAATAATCTATCGTCATGTAGGCCAGTTAGAAACAACAAACCTCTCTTGCTTGAACATAATATTCAAGAGCTAGAAATGTAGCACTAGTACTGTAAACGTGAGGTCAGGCTGTTAATGTGATTCTCACTAAGCAGCTGGAGGCACAATAGAACAGCGATGTAAGGATTATTCAGTGAGGGAGGAGAAACTTGAAGATGTCATTGGTGAGTTGCTATCAACTAAGAATAGGC
Source organism: Argentina silus (assembly GCF_951799395.1). Classification (NCBI taxonomy): domain Eukaryota; kingdom Metazoa; phylum Chordata; class Actinopteri; order Argentiniformes; family Argentinidae; genus Argentina; species Argentina silus. The sequence goes on along the minus strand of NC_139671.1, from coordinate 15,188,680 downwards.
TACTGAGATGAATGAGCTAGTGAAAGCTTTTGATTGGAGTGTATGGCGAGTAGACTATCTTTTGTTGAAATATCCTGTTTTTATGTTACCCAGAAACAATTGCCCCTTTGAGTTTGAATCACGTTAACATAGTTGATTTGATCTCAACATAATCTGTTATGAAAATGTCATCTTGGACGTCACATCTGTATGACACTGTTTCCTTTGGCCCTCTAGAAGATGAAAGCAGTGCACTTGACAACCTGTTGGATGAGAACATTGTAGAAACCACTCGGAAACGCCGTAAATATCCAAAAGAAATCTTGCCCCATGTCGTACACTCACTGAAGGCAGAGCGCAAACTTATGGTGTGTATATTCCTGTTTTATTGAATGTTTTTGATTTTATTTTCTGCCTCAAACCAGTAAGGATTACACAACCATTCGGTGTCACTCTCATATTGTATTTTGACATTTAGTACATTTGTACCATAACTGACTAAGCTCTCTAACTCTGTTTTTAGGGCATGTATGAACAAGTGGTGAAGCCACAAGAAGTGGGAAAGGATCCAGTTCAAGGTAAACCCTCACACAAATCAGTTGGACACTCGAATTGGCACCTGATAGATTCTTGTCAGCCTTACCGGCTTTGCAACTCTGTTTGACTGTCAACTACAAACTCTCTCTCTCTCTCTCCCTCGTTTCAGAGACCATCATGACAAACCTGTCAGACTCTGCACCCAGGGTATTCAAACAAGCCAGTGCAGTGATGAAGGTAACACGACTGAGTGATTCTGTCTCCACTCTCCACTCCCTGTCTCTTCCATGAATGGGGATTAATGCAATACTGTAGTATACATTGACACCTGTCACCTGTTTTATGTTGTACCAAGCGTTAAAGCGTGTGTGTGTGTGTGTGTGTGTGTGTGTGTGTGTCCAGTCTCTCCAGGCACTGCAGCAGCGGGCGGAGGGTCTGAGGCAGGTGTTGGACATGCGTCCCACAGCAGAGTCCCTGGAGGTGCACAGAGAGGTGTTCGGCCACGTCCGGCCCCACGGGGCAGGGGAGGGCGTGGCCCTGCTCCCGTCCCCGGGCAGAGCCGCCCTCACCAGACAGCCTATCAGGAGAGCTGTAGAGGAGATGGAGGCCAGGAGCAGCTACGCCCCTGCCCTGAAAAGACTAGCCATTTCAAACTGCTGTGACAAGCCAGAGTGAAAGACATGAATACCAAAAATGCCCCTGATCATGGGAAAATATATACTTGCTTGTTTTTGATTCGGAAAGCGATACTGTCCTGTTCCTGTTCTGCATAGTGTGTGTAGATGCAGCTGGTGATACAATAGCGCCCTCTCATGATGGACAATGGGGATTGCACCTGGTATTTCAGCATTGCCAGTACTGTAGGTGGTACCATTGACAGTGGAGAACAATAGGGTGTTTCTTATCATTTTCTTTTCCTTTTTTTTCTACAGTAGGCCTATGTCTTGTTTGTAGATATATGTACAAATTGACTTTAATACCTTTTTTATGTGGTTATAATCTGAAAAGCTGTATAAGAATCTACAGTAATCTATAATCTATAGTAAAAAGTATAGCTTTTTACGTCGATATACTTTTTCCATAACAATTTTGCGGAACCGTGACCTCATTAGTAGGCTATAACCTATACAGGGCTGTGGTAATCTGCTTTACTGCATATGAGAATGTACTTGTGTGAATAAGTTGTTACAGCCACATAGTAACGTAACGTTCATAACATTTGACAAAATGGCAATGTCGAGCTTTTGTCGTCTATACAAGGAAATTAACCAATTGGTGATGCGGGCATTTAAAGTTGATGTTTACCATTGTGTGAGCATTTAGAATAAGGTATAAAAAAACAACTTTATTGTTTTTATGAATGATGGATGTCATCTGTGTGCAACAAAGCTTATGTATATTTCACATAGGCGACGTAGACATTCTCTCGAGTCCAGTGTACCCAAATTGTCATCACGGAATCCAGAATCTCATTTGGAGAGTCTGATTTGGTGAGACACGCTTTATTTGCTTGGAGATTGCGCCCCCACCTGGACGGATGGTGTGGTGTCTGTTCGGGTGTAATTAACCACGTGACTTCAGAGAAATTGTCAAGGCGATTTTCAGTGAAGCTGTCAATATCGCGTGATTAAGTGAAACTGTCACTCACCGTATCTGTAACCCTCACTTCTGTACGTATCTCTTATATCTGACTTGCTGTATCTGAAATAAAACGTTTCAAACACGACGTGATTTGACGTTTGATGTAGTCATCCATGTAGGTGTAGTCGCGCCAGGGATGTCTGACAGCGATATTTCTAGCGGTTTTCAGCTCAGGGACGATGAAAATGGTTTTATGTTCCTAGGATGCGAGGTAAGTTTCCCCGTAGGCCTGCGAGATGAAATAGTCGGCTACCTGTAAAGCTACCTTGATTCATTCTTGGATTTAACTTTTATTTTGATTCAATTGAATCAGTGACATTACGTGTAAAGCACTTTTCATGTCATGTTCTCAAGATCTGGCCCAGAAATAACCCATGAAATCATGAAATGCTGTTGTCTGTCTGTCTGTCTGTGCGTACGTACGTGTGCCATACCTGTCTTGCAGAGCTCGGATGATGATGAGAAGAGACTGAAGAGGAGAGAGAAGAACAGAGTGGCAGCACAAAAGAGCAGAAAGAGACAGACCAAGAGAGCTGACGAGCTGCATGAGGTCTGTGTTGACACCCTCACTTAAAGTGCACCGAACCTCAGCACAACACATACTGCGAAAGGAATGGGACTTCTGGCCTTTTCTGAATTGCGGTGCCTTGATATTTCAACTAAACCACTAAATATCCCTTAGAAATCTATTGATGGATATGTCACTGTATTACTATTGTTACTGCGGTGGGTAAGAGTGACACACATTGTCTTGCAACTATGTATAAAATGTGCTACACCAATAAAGTTTGATGAATTGATTGAGAGAGATATCTGAACCTATATGGTCCCCGTCTCCCGCCAGGCGTACGAGTGTCTGGAGGAGAAGAACAGCCGTCTGAAGAAGGAGGTGCAGCTCCTGTCAGAGGAGCAGAGATGTCTGACCGAGGCCCTCAAAGCCCACGAGCCCCTGTGTCCCTTCATGCACTGCACTGCTGCTGCAGCGAGAGGGATGGGGCCCAGGGATGCTGAAGGGACCCCTGTGAGCCTACCCAGATAGGACCTCCACACACCTGGGCCCCACGGAGCAGGATCTATCAACCTGTGAGCTGGTGCTGAACCTTCTGTTCTTAGAGTTATGTCATCCTGTTCATAAAAATAGTCTGAAAAGGAAAGGGGTTGTGTACATTTAAGGCTATATCATCGTTGTACTGTTTGAAATGTTATATAGGGAGGAAAAGTGCCCCTGTTTGTTTTTTTGTGGGCAGGTGTGTGTGAGTGATGACATTTCATGGGTATTTTTTA
>NC_139671.1:15172739-15177739 GCF_951799395.1 Argentina silus | reverse complement strand
TTTGGGAAAAAAAGATTCCTGTCCCCTACCTGAACCTGGCTGTTTTGAGAGCAAAGGGAGGCCCTACCCAGTATTGTGTGTATATTTCAGAATATATATTTCAGAATATTTCTGAAAATGTAGGCATTATCAGTAATAATGTTATACGTCTTTGTGGGATATGGCATACGGTATCTTGAGAGGTGCTTTGTGTTGTACAACTACATCAAAACTCTGTTGGCACAGTGCTTGATCTCAAAGCAGTCTGTCGGAGAGATAAAGTGTGATTAATGGTGTGTAGGGGAGAGTGGGAGTCAGGGGGTGTTGTGTTGTGTTGAATAGCCATGAGTTCATATGAAGTGAGAAGGAGGATGATGTATCTTAATTAATCAATGTCATCAAACTAATTTGTCTTCATAACGCAACGTTCCAGAAGCATATACTATGGATTACAGGACGATGACAACTACTTGTTAAGTGAACACCTTTCATAAATCAGTTAACCATATCAAAAGGATGAAGTACATTCTGTAATATATATTTTGTCAGTCATATCATGCATGTACATATACATTTACATTAACATTACATTTATGGCATTTAGCAGACTCCTTTATCCAAAGCGACTTACAACAAATACATTTGTTTAAGTAAGTGAATCATTTATCCATCAGTCATCATAAGAAAAAGTAACTTATGGTAGGACCAGGGGCCATTGGCAGTCACAATGCTAGAAGAAGGAAGAATTACTAAATTAAATATTTATTTATTATTATTATTATTTTTTACATGTACTCCATATAGGTTCATATGTCATGACTATTTGTGTCATATGTCATTAGAGATATGTATGGTTATATACAATACTGTCTCTTATTGATATACCATAATAATCATACACTGTATACTGCGGTGGAGGTAGAAATTGGAGGAAGGGCACATTGTCAACCACGATACCATTCTTTATTTCATTCCATGCATTACAATGAGTCCTCTGATTTCTACCTTCACCAGCCTGCACCGGTGATACTGTCGATCCTGTCACTACAGATACATCAGTCTGGATGATACTGTTGCAAAAGTAATATTTGTGTGTCAGATAAAGAAAGGCATTCTTTCATAGTAAAAAATGTTTCCAGAGAGAGACAATGTCATTGATTGACAAGAGCAATAAAGATACACCATAGAGAATAGGGTTTATTACTTTTAATCAATTTAGCTAGCTACAAAATGTCCACCACTTCACAAACTGACAGGATACAGAGGGAGGTTTAATATTACATGCGTTGAAGACATCAATCTCACAGTTTAACCTATGTGTCATTCAGATAAGGTTCTTATTCATTGTATTCTAACTACTCAACATTTCGGCGATTTGGTGTGCATAGCTCTAAATACAGAAGCAACAAAAAACCTTATGTTATTTTTTGTTTCAGAGTATTATTGTTATGATTGTTATTTATTTACCAATAAACAAACCACACGGGGAGAGTAAACTAACAGGATACAGTCTTCTTATAAAAGTAAGGTCTCTCAGAAATATGCATCTTTGCTTTACATTGCAAACGTTTTATTGAATTTTTTTCAATTTTCAGAGCATCCAAAACCTATGATACAATACACAACCAGTCTCCCTACCTTTCAGCACGGATTCAATATCTTCACTGAACTGCATATTCGTTTTAGAAAACAGGTCATTTTTTTGCGGTACAGCCACATTCGCATTTTTGTCATCATAATCTCTTCACTTTAGATCATTCTGCGTTATTTTACAACCATGGTCACAGTCTGTAAATATATATTGACAGAAATAGTGGCACTATTGCAAACTTGCAGGAACATGGAACGTTCAACGTGTGTGTCCTAATACTGAGCATGCTGTTTGTCAAATGTTGTTACTGCCATGTTATGTTTTTTTTTATATATTTTTAAGACAGGTTTTATTTATAAGACTCTAAAATCTACCATTGGTCATGCAGAACGCACAATTCACATCACTTGGAATGCAATTTCTATAACAGCTACGGAATCTAGTTGCACATTGTCTAAACGGTAACTCAGTATGATTGTGATGAGGAAAATGAACCAAATAGAAGTGATTGTACGTTTTTTGGAAAAATGTTTATATCGTTTGTATTATTATATATATTCTTATTTCCTCTTCTTCATTCGTCATGACAACATCGAAATAAGGAGCATGACGGTAGCCTAATGGAATGACACAGTTTTACTAAGACAATACTGAGATACTGAAAAAGGAAAAACAACTTGTATAGCATTCCTATTATACGTGTCATCCAGCATGGTGTACCTTTATATATTATATATATATGATATATATTATATATATGATATATATATTTTTCGATAAAGAGAATAAAAACTGCACAAGTGAGCTAGAGCCATCGAGATCAGCACTATATACAACCTTTGGAAAGATGGATACGGAGTATAAGAAATCTTTTTTTTTTTTTTTTACGAGGACAATCATTGAAAAAGCCGGACAGACGATACACAGAACAACATTTACAATGGTAGGGGGAGGGTGATATGTGCATGTGTGCAAACCTAGAAGGTAAATACCATGATAAAAGCATTGTTTGCGCCTCTTGACAAACTGCGCAGCCAATAAGAGCAGGCGCTCCGGGAGCTTAGCCACTGCCCAGCATCTTTGTGGCCCGCTGGTTGGCTTCGTCGATCCTGGTTTTGTTGGAATCAGCCTGGTTGGAGGAGGGGAGGTAGAGAAGAAGAATGAGTGAGTCGCTTTTCAATGAATGTATGTGGACATTTCGGATCACATTCATAGGTAACGGTAACACATGAATAGATCTTCACATTGGATGCTCTAGTCTTGGTTGTTGTATGATGTCAAACTGATTTTAGGCACCACAACTCCTACAACTCTATTGCTCCACAGAGCAGTGTGGCACCCAGCAAGGTTAGCCAAAAGTAGGGGTCAAAGCTATTGATATACAGAGTTGGGCAATCGATCGTCCATTTTGGCACGGAACGTTCTACGTTATTAACTTTCTAATGATGGAATGGAATTGTTCCAGATTTGGTGCCAACATGATTCTGTGTAATGGAGGTTCTGTGTAATCGGAATTGGCCTAATGGTAGATGCTTGGGTCTTCCATATGGGAGACCTGGGTCTGAACCCCGCTGTTCACACATGTCAAACTGAATTTTGTAGAATATAGCTTTGGAACTGGTAGGTGAAGGCTGACACTGTATTGCGTGTTATGGCTATGGCTTCGGTAGTAGTGCCCCAGTGGCATGGTAGAAGTAGGTACTGTAGATCAACTTTACCTTCTCCATGATCCTGTCGATCTGGCGATTCTGGGTGTCAATCTCGTTGCCCATGTCCAGGGCCATGTGGCGAAGATTGCCAATGATGCCTCCCACCTGCTCCAGGTTCTCATCCATCTCATTTTCCCGGGCGTCATCTGTTACCCTGCACACACACACACACACACACACACATTGGATTTAGGAACCATGCCTATGGAGACACTTATAATAGCGTACAGGATAACACACTCACACACACACACACACACACACACACACACACACACACACACACACACACACACACACACATACACACACACACACACACACACACACACACACACACATACACACACACACACACACACTCACACTCACTCCACACCATTTCACCATGAGCCCTCATACATATTTCCCCTTTGATCTCTCCCCCTCTATGAGATATCAGCCTCCTGTCCAAGCAGCTGGCTAAACAAGTCACTGTTTACCCCCTCCTGACACACACACACACACACACACACACACACACACACACACACACACACACACACACAATCCCCACCATACCATGAGACCACAGTCTCTTCACCTTTCCTCTCTCATCTATCCCTGCAGATGGTCCTTCCTGACCCCCCACCTCGACTATCTCTCTCCCCACTGGTCTCTCTGAACCCCCCTGACAATCTCTCTAACCCACCCCCCCATACCTACAGATGGACAATCTTGCCCGCCTATTCTAACTCTCCCCTGACACACACACACACACACACACACACACACACACACACACACACACACACACACACACACACACACACTCACCTTCATATGGACTTTCCTGCCCCCCACCCCTCTACTGTAGTGTCTCTGTGGTTACTCACCGACAGATGAACATCCCCTCCCCTCCCACAAACACTCACCTACATATCCACACACTCACCTACATATGGCCATTCCTGCCCCCTCACCCCCTCCACATACCCCAGTCTCCCCCCAACCCCCACCCAACCCAACACAGCCACCCCCCCCCCCCCAACCCTCCTCACCTGCGGATGAAGCCTCCGCTGATGGCCATCTGTTCACGTTCGTCAACAACGCGGGCGGGCTGGCTGGCCACCACCCCGTCTTGGTTGTTCCCCCAAGCCTTGCTGCCTCCACTCTTCATTCTGGGCACAGCCGAGGGAGAGGAGGAGGAGGGGGGGTGAGTCTCCAACTAGTTATCCTTCATCCTTAACCAGGTGAGCCCTGGTCAAGAGCACTGGCAACAGTACTAGAGATGCTACTACAACATGCATCTAGACTGGCACATAGAAAGATGAGAAACAGTCAAGACTAGAGACTAACCAAGCAAAGCAGAGCAGGCATGGGGTCACTTCATTCTCTAGGAGGTTATTTTTATTATTATGATTATCATTATTGTTATTATCATTATTATTATTATCATAACAGTAGAAATGTTGTATCTCGTAAGGGATATAACATCCTGCATTCAGGCAAGGTTTGTATGCTGGGACACATTCCTCTTCCCAGCTGGAAATGTGACCTTGTTTTTTTTTTGTATACACATGCAGATTTTAAACATAACTTGGGATGACTAGAGTTTGTGCACCTCCCCCCACCTCCCTTTCCAGTCCCCCCACCCTAGAGCATTCCATGTTAGTGAAATGCCCCCCCCCCCCTTCACAGTGGTATTTCCCAGTAGCAGCACTATGATGACAAAGAACAGA
>NC_139671.1:15162739-15167739 GCF_951799395.1 Argentina silus | reverse complement strand
TGTGTGTGTGTGTGTGTGTGTGTGTGTGTGTGTGTGTGTGTGTGTGTGTGTGTGTGTGTAAAGATGAGTAGGAGGAAGGCTGAGTAGGTTGGAAATGGTGCAGTTAGGACTATGGCCATTGATATTGTCCACATTTGTACAATCCCTGGCGTGTGTTTTTAGCGTGTGCATCGTAGCTCAAATGTACACATAAGTTGATAGTTCACGGCTGTTTTTGATCTATTATCTAGTGCTTTATTCTGGCACAGTGAGTCTAATATAGTCCCCCTTCCCCCCTTCTTCTAAGTCATTATCTTATCTGAGCCCTGTCCACTGGACCAGCCTCATGCCTCTCTGCACTGTCAATAGGTCAGAGGTCACCGTGTAGGCAGGGCTTAAAGCCCCTTCAGTGCTCAATCAGGCATCTAAATTGGCTTTGGTACGGCAACCTTTGAGGAAAGACTGCAGAGCGGAAAGAAGAGAGGATAGAGGGATGAGGGGGGGATAGAGGGATGGAGGAGTTAGGTCTCATCCCCTGAGTGAACAACAGAGAGAGTATAATTAACGGCTTCAGCCAGAGGGCTTTCCCCGGGAGGAAGTGATCACTATGGCCACTTCGGCCAATCAGATTGATCATTACTGCCACACTAACCAACCAGAGGGCTGGATTGGGTTAATAACCCCGGGCAAGAGTCTCAATTCCTCCAATCACAACACACCAGCAATAGTGCCAGTTGAACCAAAGCCAGCTATTGGTTTGTGTGTTGTTTTCTCTATACAGAACCTACTGTGAAGATTTTAATTAATCATTGTTATGTCATGAGTGTTCACCGACTTCAACCAGGGATTGCACAAAATGGTGTTATGTCATGTGTCATGTTAATTCATGGGACAGATAAAGAGTGAGTGAGTTTTTGTCATTACCAGCTAAATCGATCGTTTGTTTTACCCTTCGCTGAGACGGAACCTGGTTCAGCTCTACACCATTGACATGTCGGCCCGATGTCACCTAGCCTGGTCCCAGATCTGTGTGTGCTTTGTTAGGCTAGCAGTCGTAGGAGTCAGTTGGTTTAAGCACATACAGATCTGAAATCAGGCTAGAAGTTAACTTGCTGGTGGTAGCCTCGAGGACAAACGTTGACCCAGGAAGAGTTGACCCAGATTAGGGTCAAGCATTTCATCACAGAAATGCATTTGAGACTTGGTTTGGGATATGGATGCCCTGAGAAAGGTCTGACAATCTTTGTATTTCAATGTTTTCCTTGTTGTCTTTGGGGCATGAAGCTGTTAACGAACAAAAAATGAAAAAGCTAATGGAAAACCAAGGAAAAAACTGTTAGCAAACAAAAAAGAAAGTTAGCAAAAGGAAAGAAGTTTGAAATAGTTGTTAGTTGTTAAAGAAAGAGTTAAAAGAAATAACCTTCCTCAAGTTTCAAGTGAATTGATGACCTTGACCAAAGGAAAAAAATAAAGTATGCATTAAATAAGGAACCAACGTGTCAAATGTCATTTGAAAAGGTCAAGGGTCAGGAGAAAAGGTATCAATTAGGAATTGCACTTCATGAATAAAATCAACTGTGTCGTAAATAGTTCAACCGTTCTTAGTTTTTTTTTTATGAAGATCTTATCTTTAAGGTCCTTATAGAAAACTGTTACCTTCATGTTGCCATGTCTTGAAATATAGAATCTGTCATTACAGAAATATAGATACGAGATACAGAATTTGTAATTACTGCTTCGAGCATGGTTACTATCTACAGCTAAACACCCATTGGCTCCCCTCTCCCCTCTAGAAGACAGCCAGACTTACCTCCCTGCTCGTCCAGCATAACCAAAGTCCTGATGCCAGCATCTTTACTCTACGCCCCCAAAAACGCCGCCAAGAGAAGTGAGGAGGAAAAGATAAAAGGGAAGAAAATAGAGAGAAACAGAGAGGTCAAGATCAGTAAGGAGGGAGGGACATGGAAGTTACTCTATTAGAGGACAAGATTGGAGGATAAATGCAACTGGAACATCAGACCGAGACTCCTTTTAAAAACACCCCCAAGTTGCAGAGGTCTAGTGATTTTTATCGTTGTATCATTGTAAGTATTGTCCAAAAACCTCTCTAACGCGTCAATCCAGACACGCAATTGGGAATGCGTACTATCGTGCATAGGTACACAATTCAATTAGGAGACTGTGTTGTTTTTAAAAGTAAAATAAAAGTATTTTGAATTGAATCAGATTGAGTCAGACACAGTTTGACTACTGAATCCGTTCTTATGGCAGTTTGGTTCAAATGTTGTTGTAGAAGCAGAGGCAACAGCCTCGGGTGACCTGCTACTCAGATGAGACAACAAACATGGTTTCGTATTGATCAGGAAGGTCAAAGGTCGGTGGCCATTACCCCTTTGATATTCAACTGAGCAAATAGCTCCCGGTGGGATCATTCATAATCTCACTGACATAAGGAACATTTCCTGAGAAATTGAAAATTCAGGCATTCTGTTTCCGACTGCTATCATAGCCTCTAACAGAACATATCACGGTTGTTGGGTTTGAGAGCAGAGCGGAACATTAACACTGTAACAGATGGACAAATTAAGTTCTATTCTATTTCATTTAATTCTATTCCATTCTATTCTATATCCTATCCTATCATATTCCATCCCGTTCTTTTCTGGTCCATTCCATTCCATTCTATTCTATTCCATTCCATCACGGAGCAGACCTAAGTTGGCTGTTCTAAATCCCAGAAGTGGATTAGTGTACAGTTGAAGACCTTACGGTCTGAGTCGGCGTGCCGTGAATATCCATCTCTAAACCTATTAGTCATCGATTGGCTTAGACACAGGTATCGACTTAGGACAGTGTGCGCGGTAGCAAAAGGCTAGAAAAACCTGCTTATCTCGGAACTTAATTTTGTTTTCCTGCTGCGTAGAAGGACAATGAAGCTAGGATGAGCCACCTGGCGTAGACATAGGCAGCATAAATACGATCCTCCTGCCTCCTCAGCAGTTTGGGGAGGAAGAGAGCATCGACGTTTAGGGCTGAGGTTCGGTAGTAAAGAGAAACTGCAGTGTATAAATGATCCTGTAATATAGCATCCACTTCCAGGCGAAATCCCAAAGTAGTTCAAAGGACTCCCTAGGGGGGATCCTTGGCATAATCAAATGAAATACCATACAGCAATGAGCCCCCAACGCAGCTCAATACTACTACTGTACCTTGCTTATGCAAAACATGTGGACACTGTGGTTCCGTAAGTGTTTTGGAAAAGCAGTTCCAGCCTGTTTGTATCAGGAGGAAGTTTTCACATCTATTTCTTATGATGGTAGAAATAACCAGTGTGATCAGAGTCAGTCAGTTGGTTTGGAGCCCGTGGGGGTGAACGTTTATGACACGTCCCCGTCTAACTAATCAACACGCGTTGACTGATCAATCCCCCTCTCTCTCTCCACCATCCTCCATTTTCTCCTCTCAACTCCTCTTTTCCTCCATCTTCACGGGCATCCTATCTGTTCATCACATCTGAGGTGCTGTTATCGTTCTCTTCATCTTCCCCCTCTACTTCTCTCCTTCTCTCTCCATCTCCTTTTCTACCTCTCTCTTCCTCTCCCTTCCCCTCCCTCCTGTAGTCAGAGGGAGGTGCTGTTCTGTGAGTTATGTCTCGACTGATGATCAATATGACCTTGAGATATGCAGCAGGAGGCTGTCATCAGAGGCTGGCCCTCCCCTACAGCTGTCCACACACACACACACACACACACACACACACACACACACACACACACACACACACACACACACACACACACACACACACTCACATTCACACTCTCTCTCTCTCTCTCTCTCTCTCTCCCTCTCTCTCTCCACATGCCCCGTCACCCTGTCCTTCTCCCCACCACCCTCTCTCTCACTCGCTCTCTCTCTCTCTATACCTCCCTCCCTCTCTCCCCTCTTTGTCCCTTAGGGATTGCCTGCATGGTTACTGTATCTCTGATCTGGCCTGTCTGTCTTCCCATTGGCTGTCACTCAACTGTCTCGCTGGCAACAGTTGTGTAAGGAGATGGTGTCAGGGTCTCTGATGTCCTCACAACATCATTTGGCTGAGTAATGCTTTTCAGTGAATCACTGAGGCTGCTGGGGGGTCAATTCCACCTCAACTTAAGCAATATGCGAGATGCAAATTCATGATTCATTTCTATCCGTTGTGAATTTGCACTATTATCCCAGATGACTTTCATGTAATAAATTACCTTCATTGAAATGTCTTGGCTCACACAGGGGAACAAAACCCTGCAGGACGAGTATTTTTCATTTCTGAGATGTTAGTAAACAAACCATGTCATGATGGCAGGAACTGGAGCAGCCATGGGTGGGATGTCATAAATGGCTCCCAAATGTCCATTGTTCTTCAAAACGCTCTTGAAAAACGCTGATGTTTACTTTTGTTTATGGGTCAAATATACTCTAGTGGTTTGTGAGGGTGAGAGGACATCATGTGACCCTCTGTTGGAAGAACACCATGTCTCATAATTCTACACTTCCTACTGTACAAGAACAACAACAACAACAACAGAGTCCTCCCACCAACCTCTCTGTGTCATACTAGTCCTGGTACTGTACCTTGAGAGCATACAGTGTAGCATGTTTTACCCATGTCAATAGCATGCTTTGTTCTCAGGGCAACTGCTGTAAAACAGAGACAGCTTTAAGCAGTATTTCATTCAGACTGTGGTACATTGTGAACATTGTAAATACGAACGGTGTCTTTCTCCTACCTCTTCCACCAGCTGCAGCATACGACGAGTGCTCTCCAGTGACTGTGGACATAGAGGAGAGGACAATGTTAACATTGGAAAAACATTACAAAAAAAAAAAAACCATCAGAAACCAATCAGAAAACCAGATGAGGCACCGAGTCGAGGCATAGATGTGTGTCGATGGTTTGTTTGTATAGTTGGATTGTAAATATTGTAAGATAACAACACATGACAAAATCAATATGCAACCGATCTAATGGGCCTGAACTC
>NC_139671.1:15125239-15157739 GCF_951799395.1 Argentina silus | reverse complement strand
TATCATCTTCCACCAGCCTCAAAGGCCGACTGTACATTGTGACAGTGCCTCTTGTTAAGGGAAGTTGAGGGGGGATGTTGTCTCAACAGCATGGATACCCTGTGGATATACAGTAATGTCATAGCTGGTTTACATGCTCAGCACATCTATGACATAATCTAGCCTACATACATGTACATACAGTACTCGTATATGTTTGATACATACATTAATTATGTAACTGAACTATTTCTGAGCTACCACTGTAACACAGTATTCTAACTAACGTGGTGCTGAATTTAGTCTAATAGCACAAGGTCATTGTGTTATAAACATGGTGTAATCATGTAATACCAGAAGCTAAATTTCAGCCGAAAGCAGGTTCACAAAAAAAATATTGTGAGGATTATCATCTCCACAGGATTATCACCTCCACAGAATAGTGAACTGTGTGTGTGTGTGTGTGTGTGTGTGTGTGTGTGTGTGTGTGTGTGTAAAGATCCAGCAGAGAAAAGGATCTGCCGTGTTAACCAGGCCAAACAGATTGACTGACTGACTTGTTCAGCTAATTTACAGTGATTTAATCTTCGCTGTTTCAGTTAACATCTGCCAGACATCTGCCTCTGAGCAGGCCTTTTGATTTGTTACACACACACACACACACAAACACACACACACACACACACACACACACACACACACACACACACACACACACACACACACACACACACTTCCCAGTCCAACCCAAGTACAAAACACACACTGAGCTGCTGGTTCTTTAGGAATAGTGTAGCTCCTTGAAAGGCTCACAGATAAATCCAAAATTACATCTCAAAATATCTGTAATAGTCTGTGAAATACCTAGGCTAATGTCCCTCATCTCCTTCAACCCTGATACAAATCAAGCAAATCTATAAACTGTACAGTATGAATTTGATCATCCTGATCTCACCATTGTTCTCAATGCTTTTACTGTACTGTCAAGAAAGAGCCAATTAGTCTAATTCTCTACCATTCATCCATCAGTCACTTCCCTGTAGGTCTATGGTCCCTTACAACGGTTCCTTATCCCAGGTAACTCCCTCATTCCACCTCACACACCCTGTCTCTCCGTGGTGTCAGCCGTCTCGTCAAAAGAGACATAGACCGTAGATAGAGGACGCCTGGAGATAAAAGACCCCATACCAACGGGAAACCAGCAGGGGCATAGAGTTGTAGACATGCATACGCATACACACACACACACACACACACACACACACACACACACACACACACACACACACACACACACACACACACACACACACACACACACACACACACACACACACACCAACACCACAAGCTCTCTCTCTCACACACACACACACACACATAGGCACACAGGCTCACACATACACACACATATACACACACATACACAGCGCATGCCTGGTCACACACAAGCACACACACAAACACACACTAGGGAGCGTGCGAACGAGCTTTGCTGACTACAGCATGATTTCGTTTCTGTCCATTAAAAAATCTGTTGATAAATATCGTATGTGTTTTATTTGACAGCTATTATATTTTACAAGGTCATTATCTCAACACAGCTTTACACCACACTGCACATCCAGTGGTGTTGAGAGACTGTTGAATAGATATCCAAGCCATTAAAAGGTGTCATCTTTCTTGGAGGGAGAAAAATGACGCAGTTAAAACCTGCATTCCCTTTTGAATTCTTTCACATTTGAAAACCAACTGCCATTGACACCATACAATAGACAGCCACCGTTCACAAACTAACCCAGCCCAGCGAGCTGCAGTACAGCCAAACAGAACAGTCCCCGCCAGCGGTGGTGATGAAATGAAAAATATGGAGATGTTCTGATTTCCATTCCTCCTGCGTTCCCCATGAGGGTTCCATTTTTTACGCCTTGTCCAATCACAGTCTGCTTACAGCAGGTCTATCCACCCCCAACCTCCACCCCCACCCCCACCCCACCTCCCACCTCCACCCTACCCCCCAACTCCACCCCACCGCCTGCCTGCATAGCACTCCCTAGTGTGTTGCAAATGTTCTCAATGTTCATAAATTACTATACCTGCATTCATCAAATAACCCAGCCTCACCTCCCTTCCCCGCCTGCATGCACTGACACAAACATATTACACTGCAGGCTGAAATCAGAGTGGGCATGGGAATGTCATGGAGTATGATTTAAAGTTCCATTATAACTTAGATATATATAT
The DNA here is from genome assembly GCF_951799395.1 of Argentina silus. Classification (NCBI taxonomy): domain Eukaryota; kingdom Metazoa; phylum Chordata; class Actinopteri; order Argentiniformes; family Argentinidae; genus Argentina; species Argentina silus. Next base: position 15,155,516 of record NC_139671.1, on the reverse strand, counting down.
ATAATTAGATGTATCTTGAGTACTGGTGATACTGTGGTGAGAGGTAATGGTTGTAACCATAGACGGACAGTCATCCAGCAGCTGTCATATGCAGGTTTGTGGCTGGCTTGACTGATCGATTTAATCAAGTTGGTTGGGTAATACAGAATTACAAATGAAGCTGATCCGAATTGGAAACAACATTACATGAAATACTTTTATGACTCAAGCACTGACCTGACATGTTCACTTTTGACCAGGGGTGGAGGTCGAAATCGGAGGACGGGCTCTTTGGAATGCATGGCATGGAATGAGGAAGGGTATCAAACACTTGTGTTTGATAACCTTCCTCATTCCGTTCCATGCATTACAAGTGTTTGATACCATTCCTCATTCCGTTCCATGCATTCCAAAGAGTCCTCTGATTTCTACCTCTCCTTTCCTCTCCTCCCCTCTTCCCTCCTCTCCTCTCCTCTCCTCCCCTCTCCTCTCCTCTCCTCTCTTCTGCCCCAGCCTGTTCAGCCTCAGGGTGTATCAAAGAAACATGTCCTCTATTTTGTTCTCGCCTTCCTCTAATCCAAGAGAGCCATGTCCTCTCTCCTCCTTCGTCCTGCTTCCCTTTTTCCTCTCCCTCCTCCCTCCTCCCTCCTCCCTCCTCCCTCCTTCTCCGCCTCCCCTTCTCTGGACTGGTATCTCCTCATACCAGAGGCAAGACTGGCACAATGTTTTGTATTGAGAACAGGGAAAATCATTGTCTTCTTTAAAGAGAGAGAGAATAGCTCTTTGTATGTTTGCACGCACGGGAAGACTGATTGTCTGACTGCCATTTTGTTGTCCCCCCCCCAGCCGTCTCTCCAGCTCCACTACCTACAGTAACTCACCATATGTGTTTTTCATCAGGGGTCATCACGCTATGTACAGTAATAGTCCTTCTCAAGGGAGAACCTGGAGCATTTTGTACAGTAAGTTTTTAAAAAAACTGGGTCATGATATTGTATGCTTTATTTATACAGGGGAAAACACCTTGAGACCATGATCTCTTTTTCGAGTGTGTCCTGATATAATCTCTCTCTATCGTTGTAGAACGTTGACATTCACATTCAAATGAGAGACTTGTATAGTTTCTCATTATTATTCGCCACAACACTCTCCGAATAGGAAGTTTTGTCGAGAATATCATTTTCATATTATCTGAGTAACGATGATACCGCAAATAATGTCATATGATCGTTACTTCTATCAGGGAAGGCTGGTGGAGGTAGAAATCAGAGGACGGGTTCGTTATAATGCATAGAATGGAATAAGGAATGAGCCTGTCCTTCGATTTTCTACCTCCACCAGCCTCCCCTGACTTCTACGCTATAATTTTCGACACCGCTACAACTGTCTATGCCTCATCTGTAACCGCCATAACGTTCGCAAGAACCAGAGATGAAACCCATAGGATGACACAACAGAAAAGAAAAAGAAAATATCCACACAGTGTGTCACTCCATTTAGTTCTCTCCTCCGTGGAGGACTGGTGCTCGGTGCTTAAGCAGCACACCCTCGGCCCTCACTAGAGAGAATGCTATGAATTATTGAAATGAAGACTAACACCCCATCACGTATTTGTATTAACCCCTCTGTGCCCACACGCAGTCTTAATGTAGAAGAAACCCCATGGTAGTAGGCTAGGGCACAATCTGCTGTATGTAGGCTAGAAACCTAAATGCTAAATATTAAAACCTAAAACCTAGATATTTTTCTAAATGCATCTCTATGTGATCCTGTCAAATTGGTCAACCTGCTGTTTGTGTGGGTGACCTTTTCACACCTCTCCTCACCTCTCCTCTCCTCCCCTCTCCTCTCCTCCCTTCTCTTCACCTCCCCTCCCCTCTCCTCTCCTCCCCTCTCCTCTCCTCCCTTCTCTTCACCTCCCCTTCCCTCTCCTCTCCTCACCTCCCCTCCCCTCTCCTCTCCTCTCCTCTCCTCACCTCCCCTCCCCTCTCCTCTCCTCTCCTGTCCTCTCCTGTCCTGTCCTCTCCTCTCCTCTCCTCTCCTCTCCTCTCCTCTCCTGTCCTCCCCTCTCCTTTCCTCTCCTCTACTCACCTCTCTTTTGATCTCCTCTCCTCTCCTCTCCTCTCCTCTCCTCTCCTCTCCTCTCCTCTCCTCTCCTCTCCTCTCCTCTCCTCTCTTCTGTCCCAGCCTGTCCAGCCTCAGGGTGTGTCAAGGAAACATGTCCTTTCCTTTCTTTCTCTCCTTCCTCCAATCCAAGAGAGCCATGTTCTCTCTCCTCCATCCTCCTTCCCTATTCATCTCCCTCCTCCAACCCAAAATATCAAACACAATAAAACAGCTTGCAGACCGCAGATCAGCAAACAATTAAACTGCATTTCTGAGTCGCCCCCCCCCCCCCCACACACACACACACTCCATCTCTAGCTGACAGTCACCTCTATGGTCTCCTTATGTGGGGGGCAGGTCGGCTGGCTCATTCCCCTGCTCCTAGGGGGTGCCCGGGACAGATTTATTAACACTGTGGCTATTAAAGCAGACATTCTCCCCCCGGAGGGCCTTGGAGATATGACAAGTGACAAGCCAAACACGATACGGAGGGGGGTTAGGGGGGTGCAGGGGGGGGGGGGGGAATGGGGAGATACGGGGGAGAGAGAGGGCTGGGAGATCAGGAGGACACAGCACACAACAGGCTGTTAGGAGACAGCAGCCTGTTTTGAATTAAAAGCATGACCTTCTTGATTTTTTACGAGGAGGGGATGATAAAAAGGGGGGTTGGGATGCAAAGGCATCCGACTCCAGGAACCAGCAGCAGATGGCTGTTTTTTTATATCTGGTAGATTTGATGGCATTCAATCTCGAGCCGTCTCAAGACCCCTCTGAATGATGCATAACACGCACGGATACAATTACGGATGATTGATGAATGCTCTGGTAATAGCCAATCAAACCGTTACGTTCGAATCAATATTCATGTGTTATTTCATTATGCTTTTAGTCATTTGCAACGGAACATGTTTGTGGGACTCAGAACAAAGTTCCATTGACTCACATAGATGTTCCAATTCTGTGAAGTAATTATGAACAGATGATATGGCTTATTTAACGATTCATTAGGGGTTTTCTCCCCCATGCTTTAAAAAGACGTCCCGTTCTCTGAGCACTCGATGGACTGTGGCCTCAGTGCCCAGGCCACTTTAGTGACATCATTAGAGCCTGTTAAATATTTGAGGAGTCATAAAGACAAAGACATTAAAAAGCAATTAGTCAACCCACGGGCCAAGAAACACATTCGGACAGGATCCTCACTCATCACAAATATGAAAAGAACCGTTTCAAAACGTGTCTCCTTCTTTCTCCCTCATTCTCCTTGCGATTATATTCAAATCGGTCAAAACTTTAAAAACATTGGATTCTTGAAAGGGTATGAAGCTATTATACTGTACATGTAATAAACATGTAATGCCACTGTGTCTGTGTCTGTGTGTGCGTGTGTGTGTGTGCCTGCGTGTGTGTGCCTGCGTGTGTGTGCCCGTGTGTGTGTCTGCGTGCATGTGTGCGCGTGTGTATGTGTGTGGTGCGTGTGTGTGTGTGTGTTTGTATTAACAAGTACAAAACGACATTAGAAGTTCAAAGACAGCGAGATGTGTACAATCTACTACATGAAAGACTTTAACCCAATAATCCACATGCATGACTCCAATGAACTCATTACAGATCTGAATTCAGTCAAGACAATTATGCGTTGAGTTGCCTGGCCAGTTTGTTACCTATAATAGGCCCTAATTGATCGTCGACAGCACCTATCTCATGCAGCGTCAGCTCAGTGAACCGACATCTGCATCATTATCACATTACTCCCTGGCTTACCATCAACACGCACACACACACACAGATTAGATCAAAACCAAATCTCTCAGGCGGATCAAATGTGTGTGTCTGTGTGTGTGTGTGCGTGTGTGTGTGTGTGCACTGCAGGGGGCATCCCCTAACCAGCAACCCTGTCTGGCTGCACTGCAGCATCATAAATTACCATGGTAGCGACCGGCATTCAAAAACGGTAGAGCTACCATATCACCACAGAACCATATCACGCTCCATTGGCCCCTGAACAAGATCCAATCACGTCGGCTACAATTCCCATGTCCACAGAACATTGACATGTGCGCCGGCTATTGTCAAAGCACCTGAGAGCTCAGTGAAATGTGGTGCGGAGAGAGGGACTGGACCTATTAATGTCGACTAGAGCAGTGTAATTGGTTGATATGCTTGGTTGAATACCGGGTTAAATAGACGTCCCTGCTTTTATCCAGACCGGAGAAGCTTGCCTGAGAACAATTGTTGGTCTACGACTCGTCGTAATCCTGCACAGCAGAATGCTTCGTCACACACCTGCACCGGAGAGTGAAAGTGATAACTCTGTGGTATCACAGCTCCGCTCCCACGGCTGTTGCAGTCTGCGTCATAGAGCAGCCTTGGCTGAGGACACTGCTCCAGCAGGCCCATGCTGTACTTCAGGGGAGGCTGGTGGAGGTAGAAATCGGAGGACGGGCTCGTTATACTGCATGAAATCGAATGAGGAATGAGGTACAGTATGGTACCATTCCGTATTCCGTTCCATGCGTTACAATGAGCCCGTCCTCCGATTTCTACCTCCACCAGCCTCCCCTGTTGTACTTACAGTATACATTGTGTGTGTGTCACTATACATTCTAAGAAATCGCACACTCCTCTTGTGGAAAACTGAAAGGAAGCCAAAGTCTATGATAGAAAATGAGCCAACAATGTTTCATTAACTACTCCGAGATGGCCTGTGATTTGGTGTTTGGCCCAGAATGAGGGGCTGAGTGGTCATATTTGGCCTGGATGGTTCCACCTTAAAATTGTTGGCAATCTTTGCTCTTTGACAAAAAAGAGAAAAGGCTCCACACACACCGTGTACATATATGGCAGTTCTCTCCTCCCGATGTTGCATTATCATCGCAGTGGCCCCCATGGCCCTCACAATCTCTCGCTCTCTCTCTTTCTCTCTCTCTGTCTTTCTCTCTCTCTCTCTCTGTCTTCCTGTCTTTTTCTCTTTCTCTCCCTGACAGTCTCTCACTCCCATGTCTTTCTCTTTCTTTCTGTCTCTCTTTCTCTCTCCCATCTCTTCACAAGGTCCTCTTTTTTCGATAATTGTATAGAGCGTCAGCCAGCTTCTCTGTGTGGTGGGGAACTGAAGGATCATGGGAAAATCCCTGACAGCATAAGAGCAGGGTCATAACGTCAAGTACTGTAGGGTCCTTCACACTCAAACGCTTCAACACATACTACGCTTCTATTGGTTTAGTGTGTTTCCATCCAGATTGCACCGGGGAAAGGGTTCAACATGTAACCCAAAAGGGTTTAACATTGAAGCCCAAAGGGTCTTCAAAGGGTGGCCCTTTTTTTTGTTTGAGTGTCGAGATGAGAGAGGACCTTAGAGAAGACAGATCATGTGTTTCTCAATCCCTCACTAGATAATGGGAAGCAGGCTGATTGTCACAAATCAAATAAAAACATGATTGCATTGAAAGTTGTCGGAAATAGCTTTACTATAGACTGTGCTGAATGTATTGAAACGATAGATGTAAATCATATCATACAATTATCCCCAAAATTATCTATGTAGTCTCTTGCGATCCTCAATGCAAAGATGAGGTTGTTTAGGAATATGAAAATATTGATGACGTTACTTTATGAGTCAGTCTATATTGGAGGACAAACGCAGCCATGCTCAGCCTCCAGCTAAACATCGTCATAGCCTCCTAAAGCAGCCATTTTGTATCGCAGTGTTTTTGTTTACATGCTTAGTGTCTCTGAGAAAGTGATACGTCCCCTGAGGGGCTTAGTGGACACAAACATCTTCTCACTGTTCTGCTCTGTCCTGCTGCTTCCACTGTCAACTCTACACAAGTTCAAAGGTGAAATGCACTCTTATGATGAAGCTGATTAATCAGTCAATCAATCAATCATTCAATCAATCAATCAACAAAACGTTATGTATATAGCACCAGTTGGATGTACTCTACTGTAGGGCCCTGCCTCCAGATCCTGCCATGCTACCAAGCTGAATCACCACAGCAAATCTGCGTTGGAATATTGTATGAGGCTTCCAGATACAGGATTGGATTGAATAGAAACATTCAACTTTTCACTTTGTGACCATTTTCCCTCAGGTGAGTTACTGTATAGGCAGCTAAAGATTTATGGAACTGTTAACAGAAAATACAAACATTGGTGAATGACAAGTCCATGATGTTATGATATCAATACAGATCAAACAAATCCCAATACATGTAGTCCCAGACAGATTAGCTATCTACAGTACTTAACCCTTGCTAGGCTATGATGCCCAGAATAGATTTCACTCATTATGGGCATGATGGGCATACCATCACATACCATTATGGGCATACTAGCACAGTCCCCCCTTGACATCCCTTAATGCGACAGCTACAGAAAAAGCTCTGCCGCGGGCACGAAGACAATTTTGTTTGTCCTACAGCTAAAACTGAACCATGATAATGTGATTGTTATAAATAACCCAAAAAAAAAGATTAATTTGGCATTTCTCCATCTCCAGGACTCCATGTGTGCGCATGCAGCTGTGTTAATGATATTTGGCCATTGCTGCTTGTGGTAAGTGTGTGTTTGCAATTCATATGATTCATTAAGCCAAGAATAGCCTACATTACCAGAAAGCCTAGTGAAATGTTCTGAACTGAATTGTCCCTCAGGGGGACTGTTCTGTTTGGCCATTTAGTAATTTCAGTATTCAATTTCAGTTGAAGCCCACCAACATCTATCTGGAGGGGATGAGACAGAGAAAACAACAAGCACAGCCGCATGCACCACCACGCACTCCACAAAGCCGTTGATCTCGAAAGCATTTGGCTAATTCTTGATTTCTAAACAAATGTTTACACCCAAAGCAGCTTCTCCGTCTGCGAATTGAACAATAGCCAGGGAACAGAGAAACAATCAACCGTGACGATGGTATCATGAGTGAGTCACTCACCACGTAGTCGGAGGAACAACCCAATGTTGTTGCCTACGCTCTGCAGTCAAACAAATGCAAGCCGCATAAAGCGGTAAGGTAGACTATGACAGCCAGCCATGACAGCCATGCGTGTCCTTCTCATATTGACAGCTCCCGGGGCACGCACTCAACGTTGGATTCCGTTGGATTCATAATAGCCTAACGGTCATAACAAAGGCCTATTATAGCTTGTCCATTTTGATCAATCAATCAATCTCTCTCTCTCTCTCTCTCTCTCTCTCTCTCTCTCTCTCTCTCTCTCTCTCTCTCTCTCTCTCTCTCTCTCTCTCTCTCTATATATATATATATATATATATATATATATATATATATATATATATATATATTGTGGCGTAGGAGGGGTGAGATAGTGAAAACGCGCAGAACGATGTGGAGATTGTAAAGCGGTCGTTCCGTATCTCGAGATAATGAGATCTACAAATGATCATTTAATCATGAGGCCATCATTTCAGGTGCGACGTCTGAGATCAGAACGTGACCTACATAACTTATCTGCCGCAACCTCAGATGTCTGGTCAACAATCAACCACATCCATTGTAGAGAAATGCATAATGAAGACAATTCAAAATGCACCATAACTGAGAGATTTGGTTATACGTCCACTACCACCCCTGTCAAGCAATTCATCTGTCATTTGGTGTATGGCTTTTGGCTTATCAACATGCGGCGCTTTGACAGGCGTGTAGGCTATACATTGAGATGTCTAGGAGGATGAACATGGTATTTGAGATGTCATAGTGCGGGTTTCACCATCGTGGTCCCCCGCTCTTTCCCCCCCTCAAGCCGCCCCGCCCATCGTCTACCACCGACAAGACACAGACAGTAATTACCGATGCCTCGTCACGTAAATAATAGGGCACTGGCAAGGATGTGGCCATTTTGACGCAACAAACTGCGTGTAGTCAGTGTACGTGCACAATACAAGTGCCACATTCATGAAGTTGGACGCGTCGTGTCTCCCCACTGTTCACCCCCTTCCGTCCCTCCCATCGACACACTCTGGCGCAGTTTACTATATTGACATTCCCTACATCAATCCAAGACCCCGTCTGTCTTTCACTCTCTCTGCTGGAGTAGTATTTTTCCAACACATCTTTTCCACAGTTATCGTGACAGCAGGATGTATTTCCCCGCACTATTGGGTGTAGAGACATTTGTGATCATTCACCATTCTGCTGCGGCATCAGCAGAATAGCCATTCCAAACCAGCTTTTGGGTATCTGTAGCTCAGTCGTAAAATACGAGCCTTTGTCAATGAACAGGGATCATCCCGCGGGAGAAATAAACTGGCCCTGCGCAAAATCACAACCGCTAACAAATAAGACTACTGTTAGGTCTACAAAAACTGATTACATTTGATACCCTGCACGCCTTTGAACATCGAATCTAGACTACAGAATGGCGGTCTATGCTCAATTTCTAATGCGTTTAATGTGTTAATTTCCCGCGGAGATAACGCAGTGGAGCGCTGTCGTTGTCCAAGGTGCTGAAACGCAGAAAACGCCCACACCTTACGCATTAGCACACCGCATCCTACATCTCAACGGTCGAAAGCGCGTAGAGATTTAACACACGCAGGGGTCATGTATCAAAAGGCGTGCCGGTTTTCTTTTCCTCTCTCTCATGGCAATAGTACACACAGCGTATAACGCATTTATTAACAAATTCAAATAATCAAATTAAACAAAATTCAACACGTGAACGCTAGCTTTTATTGTCATCATATTGGCTTTAACAATAAAAAATGCGTCCTCTTATGCTCTCTGTCGAAACGGCTTCACAAATCAAAACCCTGCTTCTTTTGGTAGTACAAAGAAAATCATAATCCATAATTAAGTCGAGGCATTAAGATAGCTTAGATGAAAGATAGATATTAATGTTATTCTCTTACCTATGCCCGTGGTCGGTGGCTTGCGGTCAGTAACGGGGAGGAAATGTCTGGGGTATTTCAACAACTAACCGATATCACCCCCGTTCTGTTAGGACTGGTTTGGAGCAAAGGCACTGTGCGTGGTTGATACCTCCTCAGTTCTTCTCTTCAATGGAAAGCAGCAGCTCTGCCCCCGTCAAAGATGGCCGACGCTTTTGACGTCACCAGCTTTTAATAGATAGGCTATATGTCAGAGAGAGGCACTTCTGCAAGCTTGGTAATGGGCAGCTGCATGCGCACGGGTAAAGGCTCACCGAAAACCACTGTATATTTTTAGACAAACAACAGCATGTGTAATGTTTTGTCATGTGTTGTGGCGTCATGTCAGCCATCATTCTGAATTTTCGACCCAAAAATGGTATTGAGTGAATGGATGCTTTTACATAGTCTAGGCTACTTATGATCAGAATCAGAAATACATAATACAGACATATGCACACGCTTGTCGCTTGGCATGATGATGCGGTTGAGCATCCAATATTTACATTTTGACAAGTTCTATTTTAAGCAAACAGCAGCCACATAAGTCTACCGGCTGCCACTGCGCATGTTGGTAATAAAAACATTGTATTAGAATGGATGGGTCGTTAATTTCTCAAACAGGAATGACGCATCGTCTATCTATTTTAGTCGTTATTTTCCCAAACATCATTATATTTGTCCTAATGATTCCCAGAGAAATGACATCTGTGAATGTTTGAATAACCTGTTTGTTTGTATGATGCTGAGGTAAATAATGTTTTTTCTTTTGGTAAACCTTATTGCTAGTCGTTGTAGACTGTCGTACTCTATTATCTATAATGAAAGTATGAGTCTATCTTCTTCAGAGGTCAACAGCAAACCTGACCTCTGCTCCACAGTATTGTTTTTGCATTGGTCGCTCAGCAGAAAGCAATATTCCATTCTCCAACCCTTGACCCACAAGTATAGCAGTACTCATCTGTGTCGGGTGGGGTTCGCACCTGGGTCTCCCACATGGAAGACACAAGTGCCGCATCATGTGATTCCAAACCACATCCGTTACACATGATATAGGCCTTTATTCATATCAATGATAATCATAGTCATGTTTGAATTATAATCACGATCACATGATCTCTATTCCAATATCCACACTAGCAGAGAATGCAGTATCATAGTATTTGGCCTTGAATTCAAAGTGGTATTCTCGTGTGGAAATTGAGACATGCCTGTGGATAATAATAGCAGGTTTATCTATCTATCTGATCAATCAGAGGGATTGATGTGTGAAATGAATAGTTGATATTTCTGTAATGAGGTAGAGAGGGTTCTGGAGGCAGCATGGGCATGGACTCACCACCGCCTCTGTATGGCAGGGTAACAAATGTGTCTTCAATTGCTCTGAAGCGAACCTGTCTCCTAAATTAATGATAATGATAACTCTGCATGAAAAATCCATTTGGAGAGGAGAGCCAGAGGAGAGAAGAGGCTGCTGTGTGTGTGTGTGTGTGTGTGTGTGTGTGTGTGTGTGTGTGTGTGTGTGTGTGTGTGTGTGTGTGTGTGTGTGTGTGTGTGTGTGTGTGCATGTGTGTGTGTGGGGGGGAGAGAGAGAGAGAGAGAGAGAGAGAGAGAGAGAAAGAGAAAGTCCTCTCCATTCATAAATCCTTTGAGACTATTGTAGAAATTAAACCCCGTTTTGCAATATGATACAATAGCCTACTACAGTAATGCTATATGATAACATTAATTGACAAATCATGATAAATGCTGATAAGTGCTTCATGAATACTTTAAATGTTTTACACTTAGAAACTGTATTGATTTTAAATGCCTATAAGTGCTTCTAAATGCTTGAATACCTCTTTATTGATATTAAATACACTTATAACAGTTTTAGTAGTTTGTTGATAGAAGGCATCTGTGACCTAATTTCTTTTATGCTTTTCAATAAAAGTTAGGATGAATTGTTACCAACATCACAAATTCTGTCACGTGACATGGCACAGAGTTGAATCTCAGATCTGCTGCATTGGAAGATCTTTTGTTCTCTAAAAATAAAATAACAATCTCTTCTCTTCTCGCCTGCTGTCACTTTAATTACCAATGTTTTGGCAATAGCACTGTCATTTTTATTACAATGTTCCATTAGTCGCCACCTATTTTGGATATGCATTATTCATGACAGAGAGTTATTGCCACATCCAATGACATATACACAGTATCACAACATTTACTACAGTATACTGTCACATCTCCGACGCAGCTTGAAACCTAAACTTTGTTTGTTATTTGAACATGGCCATATGATGACTCAGATCATCCTAATGGTGGGACAAGAAGACAACAGAAGAGCAACAATCATGGCCGTCACCGCCACTGCAGTCTGTCTCTAATATGCTAAACAACTCCTCTTTTCATCCACTGCCTGTCTGTATTTCTCCTTTTTCAAGGAGATTAAAGAGAATCTTTAACTTTTTCAAAAGAGGTGCTTTGAAGTTGACAGTGTTCCTTCGGTTGTGGAGGGGAGGAGGAGGCGCAGAAGGGAGGCGCAGGGGAGAGGCAGGGGAGAGGCTGAGGGAAGGATTCAGCTTGACTTAGAGCTGCTTTGCTAGCGGTCAAAGATCAGAAACAGCAAGTGGAGGAGAAGATTAGCTGCAGTATTATCAACGCTGTACCAGACTAGCAGCAGCCCTCTGACCCTGCTGTCTGAAACAGATTTTACTCCTAATTAAACTACTGAGGATAGAAAGGAGGTCGAGGGTGAGAGGAGAGAGAGAGGGAGAGAGAGAGAGAGAGAAAGAGAGAGAGAGAAATGGGGAGGGGGTGAGATTGAGAGAGGGATAGAGAGAGGAGAGAGATTGATAAAGGGAGGTAGGGAGAGATAGAACAAGAGAGAATGTGAGAGAGAGAGAGAGAGAGAGACGTGAGGGATTTAGAAAGGGGTAGAGAGAGAGAGAGAGAGAGAGAGAGAGAGAGAGAGAGAGAGAGAGATTGGAAAGGGAGTGAGTTTGTGAGAGAGAGAAACAGTGATGGGGAGGAGAGATGCAGGCAGTGTGGGGGAGGGGGCTGCTGCAGCAGCTATGGACTGCTCCTGTGACTCAGCAGAATTCCCCCAAAATATCGACTGTTTGCCTGCTGCCTGTCGATGACAGAGAGCTTAAATATCACACCTCTGTTACAGTATGAGAACACCACCGCTCTGAATACCTGTCACCACACTGAGGAGGCCATATTGTATGGCATTAGACTGTCATTTAGAAAATGCCCTGTTCAGTTCAACATTGCACTGCATTCATATGACTCAGCTTCCATGCATTTTAATGTGTGTTAATCCTATAAATCGTCTGTAAATGTGCCCACACTGTATGTTCTCCTTCTGTTGTATTTCTATATGCATTCCTGTTCACAATGACATGTTTATTATGTCAACATATAACATTACATGTTAATGTTATATGTACATAACAGGTGGAATGAGGAATGGTATCAATTCCCTATTCCATTCCATACTTTACAATGAGCCGAGAGAGAGAGAGAGAGAGAGAGAGAGAGAGAGAGAGAGAGAGAGAGAGAGAGAGCGAGCGAGAGAGAGAGTGAGATATTCAATCTGATAATTGAGGTATTGATAGATTTCAGGCGAGTGGCGACGTTGATAAGTGTGAGACTGAAGGTCTTGTATCCAATGGGGAGGATGACTGTCACTAGGAGGTATTGATCCGCATCGATCTGGATCTCTACACCTTTCCGACCTGCTCCCCCTCATCACCTCACCTCTAGACCTGCTCCCCCTCATCACCTCACCTCTAGACCTGCTCCCCCTCATCACCTCACCTCTAGACCTGCTCCCCCTCATCACCTCACCTCTAGACCTGCTCCCCCTCATCACCTCACCTTTAGACTAGAATAGAGTGGAATAGAGTAGAATAGACTAGAGTAGAGTAGAATAGAGTAGAATAGAGTAGAATAGAGTAGAGTAGACTAGAATAGACTAGGGTAGAGTAGAATAGAGTAGAATAGACAAGAATATCTCTCAGATCTCCTCAACGTCAACATCACCTCGAATGCCATCAGAGACTAGAATATACTCATGTTGAGGACTGTTACATATTTGGGATTTGGAGAAGAATTTAAAAAAGTAATCGAATCGAATATAATTGTTAATTCAAGAAGCGGCAGGCAAGACGTGTGAGAGGATGAAAGAGTAGAAGGGAGGGAGGGAGAGAGGGATGAGGAGAGATGCAGGGAGGGAGAGAGCAGCAAAGAGAGATACATGAAGAACGACATCGGTCTATATGTGGTGGTGGGATAGTTCTTCCTGCTTATGGAATCATGTCCTCAACACCAATAAAGAAATGTCTCTGTGTGAAACAGAAAACTATTTTTAACTGCACTTCAAATATAACACATCATAACATCAAGAATAATCATACTGTATTCCCATGCTATCTGTGAGAGCCTCAGTCTAAATGATCGTCACTTGATTGAATTGGGGCCTGAGAGGAAGCAGCTGATCTCCTGTTAGTTGAGATGCCAGTCTGTTTTCACTTGCAGAAAGCGGGTTCCCACAATAACGCACGATTCTTCTTGCTTTTGGATTCTTGTCCTCAACAAAAGTGTCAAACTGAAACAATACATGTCACCCGCAATATGTTTTCTTCCTGCTCTTATTTCTCAGAAGATTCAATAGACTCAATAAAGCACCAATTGATTGAATCAGGGCCTGATGCAGTTGATACAGCTGAGATGCCAGTGTTGTGAAGTAGACAGGAGAGCAGAAGTGGTCTGTACCGTAGGATGGCAGAGTGGAGTCGAGCAGAGCTGAATGGCTGGGTGTACTGGACCAGAACCCAACGTCCCTCCTGGCTAAAACACAGGAAGTGGCACATTAATGCCAACTGAACACAAATGTGTGTATTCTTAGTTTCCCGTGTGTGCGTGGTATGATGTGTGTGTGTGTGTGTGTGTGTGTGTGTGTGTGCAGGTGTGTGAGTACGTGTGTGTGTGTGTGTGTGTGTGTGTGTGTGTGTGTAATGTGTATCTGTGTTTGTACATTTGCATCAGGGGGTAAAATGTGGGAACAGCTGAGACAGTTGTTGCGTGCTGCATGACTACGTTTGATAACGTGCCAAATAAGCAGATGCAATGAGTTCTCTATGAAATTTTAAAACTGTATTTTTCGAAGGAATGTCTGATGATTGTTAGAAGGGAAGAGACTGCAGTGAGAGGAGGCTGTTGTTTTGAAGCCCCTGTGAGGTGGAGAGAGTGCTGTCAGTGTGCCATTGAACCCCTCCTCCCCTCTCCTCCTCCTCCCCTCCTGTCCTCTCCTCCTCCCCTCCTCTTCACAGTGCAGTGCTCCTCCAGGGGATGCCTTACAATCTGTGTTCCCTAGATTTGTTGGGTTATGGAGGTCAGCGTTCTGGTTGACGAATCAAGTCTGCCATTACTGATGGTCCAGTGTCAGTGTGATGTGTGATGTGTGTGTGTGTGTGTGTGTGTGTGTGTGTGTGTGTGTGTGTGTGTGTGTGTGTGTGTGTGTGTGTGTGTGTGTGTGTGTGTGTGTGTGTGTGTGTGTTTGTGTGTGTGTGGATGCGAGCGTGCGTGCGTGTAAGCGGGTGAGTGTGTGTGCATGCTCGCTCGTGCGGGCCTGTGATACAGCATGTGTGTATGTGCGTGTTTTACGTGTATGTAAATGTTTTATCTCCCCAGATTGAACACGAGATTAGCTGCCAGTGCCTGCACCTGCATGTTGCTATGGAAACAGGGTATCCTCTCTGCGTCACCTGCGACCATGTTTGGTCTGGTTTCCTCCACGCCTTTTTTTCTCGAACAACCACACAGAGAGATGCCTCAAAAAGACACAGTCAAGGGCCTCTGCTTATTGTCTCCTGTTGATGCACACATACATCATGGAGGCAGCGAAGCTCATCTGACAAATATGGTGCACACACACACACACACACACACACACACACACACAAACACACACACACACACACACACACACACACACACACACCACACACACACACACACACACACAGACACACACACACACACACCACACACACACACACACACACACACACACACAGATGTAAACAATGATCATTCTTTATGAACAAGTGATGAAAGAATGCCTTATAGGCCTAGGTGGGCCCACTAATACAATAAGCAGCAACATCAATCATTAGCGTTCTGCACTGTGACCTAAATAGCTAGCAGACATGACGGAGCAGATTTTTCGGGGGGATGCACGCATTCTCATACCCAACATTCACTAAGATCTCTGAGACAGCTTCTGCCAGATCAATTTGGGACAGCAGGGCGCCTGGTCTGAGGGAATGGAATAGAGAGGGGGGAAATGTGTGTGCGTGTGTGTGTGTGTGTGTGAGAGAGAGAGAGAGAGAGAGAGAGAGAGAGAGAGAGAGAGAGAGAGAGAGAGATAGGGAGAGAGGGAGAGAGAGAGAGATGGAAAGAGAGAGTGGGAGGTGAAGGTGGGGCAGAGAGACTCCTCTGCAGTGAAACAGTACCCCTGTACCCCGACCAGCCTGGGCTTCTCTCTGCTCTATTGATTCAGTGCAGCAGTACAGGTCTCTGGCACGGCTGCACTCCAGGCTCTGCAGTGTCTAGCTTTAAAAAAAAACATCTCTCTCTCTCTCTCTCTCTCTCTCTCTCTCTCTCTCTCTCTCTCTCTCTCTCTCAGGGCTGGTTCGGAAGGAGACAGACTGGGGAGGGAGAGGCTGATGCTGCAAGATAGAGAGCCAAATGCAAATGTTATGGAGCACTCGATGGCCTGAGATGAACTGTCCACTGCCAATAGCCTCCACATCCTGACTGCAGACCTCTATCGAAAAACAAACAGCTGCCATTTTGTAACTTTTGCTAATTATGACATTCTTTGCCTTATATTTCTTTAGGTTAAGATCGTATTTACTTTACTTGTACTTTTACCCATCCTCTGTTTAAATAATATGTTCAGAATGATTGTCTGAGCCAAGATGAAAGCCTTATCAGCGTGTTTCTGAAATGCTATCGATATCGTAATAAAATAGCCTCAGCCCTGCAGCGGCCTACCGATCGGTCCTGCCGATCGCTAAAGGACAATGCAGAGTACAAGTGGTAAAGCAGAGTGAATCACTGCATCAATGCAGAGACTATCCTGTGGTATCATGTCCAGTCAGTCAGGCCGATGTGAAACAGGACTCCCTCATCAATAATGGATGGTGGACCAGGATCACAATAACATCACAACATAAACACTACTTTACGATTATATAGGCTACAGATCATTCATAGAGAGAAGGCATTCCCTTCACGCATAGTGGACAATGCATCTTTTGAATACAGCTCTGATTGGATGAAGTGGGGTAGCTCTTGTTGCCAGCTTTTGGCCTGATCAAATCAAAGGCCATCAAAGTAATGACATGTTCGCTCAGCGTCGATGCATTTCACCGATATCCTTGTGTGAAAGAGTGGAGAGAGTGGCCCTGATTGATGATTGATCGAGATGATTGGTTAACTGATTATTGACTGTTAATTGAAGATGATTTGCATATGCACATACAGGGATGATTCTACTGGTCGTATATATTTCCATTATCTCTTCATTGTGTCCCCACTGTGTGTGTGTGTGTGAGTGTGTATGTGTGTGTGCGTGCGTGCGTGCGTGCGTGCGTGCGTGCGTGCGTGCGTGCGTGCGTGCGTGTGTGTGTGTGTGCAGCCCCCCACTGTGTGTCTTGTCCCCTCCAGGGTGGCCCAGCTGGCCCTCTCTAGCAGTCTGGGTGTTCTGAGTGCTGAAGGACAGAGCTGCGTCACACAGGAGAAAGTCAAGGAGGGAGGAAGGGAGGAAGGGAGGCAGGAAGGGAAAGACAGAAAGAGAAGGAGAGAGGGTAAACAAAAGAGGAGAACGAGAGATGGGCAGCGGAACTGAGAGAGGGGGAAGGAGGAACGAGAGGAGAGAGCGGGTGTAGGAGTGTCAAACCCAGGTCCAGGCCGAGAGCGCTCCCTGTGGGTTCTGGGAAGTGAGGTATTGCTGAGTAAGCGAAGCGCGCTGAGGGCTGAAACACTGCAGTGCTGCTGGGAGTCCGAGACATTCATCTCAGACAACATAGCACAGCACAGGCAGGCAGGCAGGCAGGACAGGCAGGCAGGACTGTTCATCAGAAGAGGAGCACACACACACACACACACACACACACACACACACACACACACACACATACACACACACACAGGCAAGCAGGCACACATGCACCCACGCACCCACTCACGCATACACAGACACACACAGACAGGCACACACACACCATGTTTGTGTTAATTACATGCTGCCTCTTGCCCCCCCACACATACAAACACACACACACACACACACACACACACACACACACACACACACCCACCCACACACACACACACACACACACACACACACACACACAAAGAACTGCGTCATAGATGTCTGACCGACAATTAGAGCCGACGGCCTTGTTTACTCCTACTAACCTGCACTGCATTGATTGTGGTAGAAAAGCCCTCCTCCTCCCCCTCCTTTTTCTCATCCTCCAGTTCCCACCCCCATCTCTGACTCACCCTGCCCTGCTCTGCTCTCTTTATCTATCCCCTTCTTTCCTCCTCCCTTCTTTCCTCTCCCCTCCCCTCCATTCCTCTCCCCTGCTCTCTCCATCTCATTACAGTCATCTGCAGACATGAATGTCTTTTCCTCCCTCTCTCTCTCTCTCTCTCTCTCTCTCTCTCTCTTTCCCTCTCTCTTTCTATTGCTTTCATTTGTCATTTCTTCTCTCTCTCTGTCATCTCTTCCTCTTTCTGCTTCATGGTCTTCTCATCCTTTTGTGTTTTGTGTTGATATCATTGAAGATGTTGTGCTAATGTCTATTTAACGATGTGAGCCTGTATTACTGGCCTCAAAGTTGTTGGTTTTTTTCCTCACCGTTATTAGATTATGTAACCATATCCCGATGGACCTTAAGGACACAGAGATCTAATTTTATCTGATGATGGTGAGAGAGCATGTAACGGCAAGTGCTAACACATTTAACATGAGGAGCTGAGAGAAAATCCATCAGCATGATTGCAATCTGTGTCCCTAGGATGTGATCATTAACTGTTAATGCAAAGCTCGCGTTTTTAGGGGAGGACTATTATATGGCAGGAATACTAATAATAAATACATTAATAACATCTATTTTAATGAGGCACTGTTGCGAGTAATCAATTGTGATCAATATCATCTCTTTACCAAGGATTCTATTGTTATGTATTCTATAAGCAGAGGCACAGAAGTAAACTAAATCCTGATAGACAATATAAATACGTAGCATATGGATATCAAAACAATGAAAACATACATGGCTGCCATTTTGCCATATATTCTAAGCTTTATAAGACAAGAGCTCCCTCTAAGTTTCTCTTCATTGCCCAATAACAAACAGCTCCTCCAGTATAAAGTTTACCAAACAGTACCCCCTGCTGGTTCAGATTGAAAACTGCGTCAAAATCCATTCCCTCCAACTCACCAGGAGCCAGGCTTTGCAATCTCAGTCAGATACAACGAAGGACTAACAAAGGATGTAACAGGCACATTAAAGCACCAGTGAAGCAGAGAAATCAAATACCGCAGCATTAATTGTGTGTGATGGCATTCACAGACTCATGGAGGTGTGTGGTGTGTACATGTTTGTGTGTCTGAGCTGCCAACGTGTGTGTGTGTGTGTGTGTGTGTGTGTGTGTGTGTGTGCCTGTTTGTGTGTGTCTGAGCTGCCTACGTACTTGTGTGTGTGTGTGTGTGTGTGAGCTGCCTACATGCTTGTATATGTGTGTGTGTGTGAGCTGCCTACGTGCTTGTGTGTGTGTGTGCGTGTGTGTGTGTGCATGTGAGCTGCCTACGTGCTTGTATATGTGTGTGTGTGCGTGTGCATGCATGTGTCTGTGTATGTGACGGTAGCTGCAGAGTGAAGGCTGCTGCCCAGCGTGTCTTACAGACGGTAGGGGAGAGAGGAGACGTGGCACCTGCTAACAGCAGCACTGATCCTCCCCACCACACCTCACATCATTAAGCCTCCTCACATCCTCCTAATATCACCACAAGGAACAACTGCAGAGGAAGCTGTCTGGGAAATAGGACAGATTTAGCACGTCCTATGTCTCTCTCTATTTAATCATTCTCATGTGATATGTATTAATATAGGCTGCTCTCATTGTTAATTACTGTGAACAGTAATGACACACACACACACACACACACACACACACACACACACACACACACACACACACACAGAGACACACAGTAAACAAACATTTTGGAACAGAAGAGAACAATGAATCAAGAGCTGAACATTCTGATTTATTCGCAGATTGCCATATATGGTAGCATGTAAGACACAGAAACATCTATACAACTATTTACAAGTTTACATGAGACATCTTTACATCACCTTCCTACCGAGGGCTCTATTTGAACGGCCTAAAAAAAATCTATCTTAGCGCCAACGTGGGCACTGGCGGGGGCGCCGGCTGGGGCACTAGGTGGTGTGTCTTAAGTAATCGTACTATTTTCAAGTCCCACATTTTTCAGCGCAGCTGATGGCCTGCTCGTTTTTTTAATCTTTTACTGCTACTCCACCCACCTGGGCGCATTGTGGTATTTTCACCTGTTTCATCGCCGACACAAATTGCCAACATGCCCTGCATTTGGACTTGAGTCCGTTTACAGCCCCTAGTGTCTCTTCTTTTATTCGAGACTACCATATATTCATATTTATCTCTTTATAATGATAAGAACATAAACAATCCTCTCATCCATGTTTATGTGTATCCCCAGTATGGTAAGGCACATATAGTCACAGCTGTACGTGGAACTGCAGTTATGGCCCTGTTGTCTTCTTCTTCCTCTAGTCAGTGACTTCTGTCAGCTCCAGTGACTTCTTCTGGATGTTCTTAGTGAAGGGCATCGTGAAGTCTTCGAAGTCCACCTCGAAAGAAAATCTCTCTCTCAGCTTCTCCTTCTTCTTAAGCAGCTGGGTGGTGGTGGGCTGCTTGCCCCACACCTGGGAGGGAGGAGAAAGTGGAGACACACTATCAGACATGAGGGCCTATGCTAATATTCACCAGGTTCGGTTCCCCTGCTCCTTGTCCAATGTAGGGCGATGCATTATTGCAATTAGGAACAATGGGTGGTAGTGGATGAGGTTTCCCCCTTAAAGCATTTTCCCATGTAAATCATCTTCATGTAAAGCATTTTTAGCACCTGGTGGAAAACCTCGACATAAATCCAATCCATTATTGTTATTCATTAGTTTTTTCCAGTGTAATCTGGATTTCACCACAGGGACAAGAGAGGGAGTGAGTAAGGAGCGTGACCAATCCATACCGTTTTTGGCACAAAGCTGATGTCACGTTTGTTGGCGTTTCCGCTGGTGATCCGGGTGCTGTGCATGATGACGCTCTCTTTCAGTGACACTGTCTTCTTCACTGCCGTGTTGGAGGGGGCAGGGGTCACCGGACCTAGGCCCTAGGGGTCACCATGTCAACATAGTCACAGTCAAGAGCAGCTAAGATGACACAGAGACCAGGGTCAGGGAACATTGAGTTTAGATATAGGACCAATGGTTCATAGTTCTCAGGTCCATTGAAAATGTCATTCCAAAAGTGTCATTTAACATGTCATTGAAATGGAATTGACACTAGTAGTCTCACTAAAAGTCAGACTTG
Source organism: Argentina silus (assembly GCF_951799395.1). NCBI lineage: Eukaryota > Metazoa > Chordata > Actinopteri > Argentiniformes > Argentinidae > Argentina > Argentina silus. The sequence goes on along the minus strand of NC_139671.1, from coordinate 15,134,834 downwards.
GTTCCGAGATTAAACTGACATCAACTCTGGACAGCGACAACCACTGTGACACATTAACAACAACCACTATAGTGTTTGAATCGGGACTGACTACAGTAAAGAGTGTCTGTGGTATTGAAAACCCCAGCGCTAGGGTAATCCTACACGTCTGGACTAATTTGCTTACAAGTTGCTGGGGTAGAGTAACAGAGGCTATCCCCTTTCAGTCTTCAGTTTCCCTTCATGTGGGGAGGGGGATACAGTGTAATACTAGTAGAATGTAGTAGAACTACTTTGAAATACAGGTAACCGTATCAATCTACAATCAAGCTGACGGAAGAAGAAAGTAAAATGGCCGTATGTGGTTAGAGCCATATATATCTGGACAAAACAAACAAACAATTTATTTCTAACAAGTCATTCTACCTTCTCTTTAGCAGTGGCTGGTCTTGGTTTTGGTTGAGGTTTCCCTCCCTTTCCTTTCTTGTTCTCCTTGAGCTTAGGCAGAGAATCAATCTTGGACTGAATCAAGTCCACAACCCTGAAGTCTGCATAGGCACGGGCAATGTCGAGGCAATTCTGCTCTGTGAAGAAAGTAATTCACTCATTCACTCGAATGACAGCAAACATATCTGGACCAATCTTTCAAAGAAAACGAGACAATTATCATGGGTATTTCTCTCTGTGTGTAGCCCTGTTTGAATGAATGAGTGAATGAGTGAGTGAGTGAGTGAGTGAGTGAGTAAGTGATTGATTGAGTTAATTCATTCATTCTTACAACACATCATCATTTTGTATTATTTATCATCATTTCCTGGTACCTTTCTTGTTCTCGGCGGTGACCTTTGCCCCCGCCTTGATGAGGTAGTCGACACAGCAGGGCCTGCAGCTCTCGATGGCCCTCATGAGGGGCGTTGCCCCGTTGAGAGCAGGCGGGTCCACCGAGGCTCCTCCCCCCACCAGCAGCTCCATAATGTCCCGCTGGCCTGCGTGGCTGGCGTGGTGGAGTGGCGTCCACTGGAACTGGTCGCGCGCGTTCACGTCAGCCCTGCATCAGGAGGAACACACACTCAGTACTCAAACACACTGCTACTGGACTGGATGAGTAACGCTAGAATAATGCTCAAGACTAGAAAAGCACCTATTTACTTGAAGTAGGCCTACTGTTCATCACCACCAATGCAGTATGACTTTACATTGAAACAACATGACCTAGCCTACAGTAGCACCAGATCAACTAAAAATAGGGTTTATACATAGCATGAGAAGCAGATGGGTAGAATATTCTGTGTTGATTAAGAACACAGAATATCTTTAGACGTGAAGTTTTATATATGACCGTATATATATGGATTAAGCAAACAGAGACTGAAACTGTTATGCAAGATAATCCTTTACCATAGTATTATAGAAATACATGTACAGTAGGATCTCTATGGTCCATCCTTACCCCAGGCTGAGGAGGAACCGGGCCACCTCGTAGTTACCACTGGAGCAGGCGGTCATGAGCGGGGTCTTGTAGAAGCGGTCCTTCACGTCCACGGGCACCCCCTGGCTGAAGGCCAGACTCAGAGACTCCAGGTCCCCAGTCTTCACACAGTGGTTGATGTTGATGTAGACCTTGTCTGGCTCGTCCACGTACCAGGCCGAGTCGTCCTCTATGGGGTGGCCCGGCGGGTGGTCCCGGTCGAAGCGACTGGTGTCGGTGCAGTGCTGGTAGGTCTCGATCATGAAGTGAGGCGGACCCCCGTCGTCACGCCGGTATATGAGCTCGGGGGGGACGGTGCAGATCGGCATCGCGAGGGTGAATTTCCCTTTCTTTTTACCCTTCTTTCCTCCTCTGCCTCCTTTCTTCTTCTTCTTGGGGCCGTAGGAGGCGATGACGAAAGGTTTCTGAAGGTACTTGATGCCCTTGAGGAAGTCGTTGATATTGACCACGCCCTCTCTCTTCTTGTCATGGGCGAGGACGACGGTATGGAGGCGGTCGAGGTCTACGGGCACCTGGAGCTTCTGCAACACCGAGACAAACGTCTCCCGGGAGACCGTTTCTCCGGTTTCAGTGGCCTCGTCTTCAAAGGCGTTCCTGAGGGCAGTCTCGTTCTCGTGGGACCAATCATGAAGGTTCAGGGCCCACAAGGCATTGGGATTGGACACGCCAGGTTTGGAGTATTTCCCATGGACTCTCTCTGCTTTCTTCAGCTCCTTGGCTGCTGCCTTGTGACCGTTGTCCTTGGCGATCTGACGGGGGACCAAGCCCTCCTGGTCCTTCAGTTTGGGGTTACAACCTGAAAATAGAGGATAGTTTATTAGAATTATAAAAAATAGAGGGAAGATAATTCATGAGCAATTAAGTGAATTCTGAATGAAAAAAAACATTAGACAAAAACATTGTTTGAAATGTTTTATTGTAACAAGTCAATGATTGGCTGTAGCATGAATACATTATTTGGGCTTATGAAGGGTGAGTCAGTGTGTATTTCATTAAGATTAGATTAGATTAGATTAGATTCAACTTTATTGTCATTGTGCAGAGTACAGAGACAACGAAATGCAGTTAGCGTCTAACCAGAAGTGTGTGCAGTGTGAACAATATATACAGGTAGTGCAGTATATGAACAGTATAAGTAGTGCAGTATAAGTATAAGTATAAGTAGTGCAGTATAAGCAGTATATGTATTAACAGTAACATTATAAGCAGAATAAATATAGAATGCAGTATGAACAGTATAAGCAGCATATCAGCTGTATAAGCAGTGCAGTATAAGCAGTATATATGTATTAACAGTAACATTAAAGCAGAGTAATAAGCAGAATAAATATGGAATGCAGTATGAACAGTACAACAGATATGTACAGATCATTAAGTGATTGTGTATGAGTGTGTGTCGTCACATTGAGTGTGTGTCACTAACAGCCTACCTCTCTGTGCCAGGAACTTGCAGCAGTCAGTGAAGCCACCGCGAGCAGCGTAGTGAAGGGCAGTGTTGCCCTCTGTGTTCATCACACCCAAGTCTGCTGAGTATGCAGACAGCAGCTGAATCAGCTACAGGAGAGATAATGACGGTTATTCAGCAGGCGTCTATAGTCACTTACAGTTGAACACACATAGAGGACGAGGATACTCAGACCCAGATTAAACCTGGTCTTGGATCCAAGACCAAATGAATATCAATTCAATTCAAAGGAGAATCTCCATTGTGGGTTTTTTTTAAATCTGTGTCCAGGAAACCATCCCATAGAGTACAGTGTAGTTAGTATGCAGCCAATGCAGAAACAAGCAACATGCTCCAAACTACTGATCCATTGGAACCGGTAAAAAATAAATCATCAGATCACCTCAGTATTAATATACAATAATATATTTCATGACTGTATCAGACATACACTCTTAAATGTTTGGTGTTTACATGTATTGAAATTAACCAACCTCAAAGAAGCCCCCCATGGCAGCGTAATGGGCAGCATGGAAGCGTTTCTTGTCGAGGGCGTTGGGGTCCCCCCCTCTCTGAAGGATGGCTCTCACCAGATGTACAGCCCCAGCTCTGGCAGCCTCCATCAACGCAGTGCGACCTGTAGCCTGGAGAGAGAGAGAGAGAGAGAGAGAGAGTGAGAGAGAGTGAGAGAGAGAAAGAGAGAGAGAGAGAGCAAGAGAGAAAGAGGGAGAGAGAAAGAAGGAGAGAGTGAAAGAAAGAGGGAGAGAGAAAAAGCAATACAGAAATTGCGAAATAGGGAGAGAGAGAGAAAGAAAGAGAAAGAAAGCGAGAGAGACATCATTCCTCTATACACCTGCAGTATGAGATCATCAAGTGAATAATAAAGTTGTATTGTGTTTTGTATTGTATTGTGTTTTGTGTGTTGTATTGTGTACTGTGTGTTGTATGTAAGACCTGATTTTTGGAGTTGGGGTCGGCATTTCTCTCCAGCATGCTGAGGCACATGGCGGTGGTGTCAGGGGCGTGCTGACACGCCAGCAGGAACACGGGCGTCCCGGTGAGCGAGACGTTGTTGACGTCGGCCATGCTGTTCAGGGCCACCTGCAGGCAGCGCCCGTGTCGCTTGGTGGGAGAGATGCAGTAGAACAGCACACCTGGGAAAAAAGCCAAGAGCAGCCAAGCCCAGAGCTGAGAGCCGATGGAGATCGGATTACAACACAAGCTTTATTACAACCCAGGATGGATCTCAGGCTCTGATCAGTAATTAGACATGTCCACAATGCTACTGTATGTATTTCCTCTTGTGTCACAGACTGTAACTGAAGACTGGGGCCGTGCTGCCTGCCCTGGAAGTCAAATTGAGGCAATTATGATAATTGGAGGAAGGAGTTTCCTAGGAGGGTGGGTGGCTCATTGATTGGTTCCCCTTGAATGGGGCTGGTCAATTTGAGGTTGCCTGAGATGCGGACTTCATCAATATATAAACAGAGAGAGAGCATCATGCATTTTCATGAGTCAAACAGGCAAGGCATTCAACAGTCACATGACTTGAAAACAGAAGCCATTTCTTGGTATCAGAGCCTCACAGACAGTATGTTAATAAGGAAACCATCACCTGGACAAAGGAATAATCATAGTCTACCTAGATATTGAAGAACAACCTGAATCTACAATGAGATAATGGGTGCTTAGTGATGTAATGTAATTTTGAGGTGATGCCAATTCTCCTCCACATGGACAATAAAGTAATATTCTATTCTCATGTATAGAATGACTAAACATTTACTGTGCACATAGCCTACAGACAGTGTCCGGGGTCCTACTGCTGTATGTATGGCCTTACCTTTCCCTTCAGCATCCAGCAGGCTCATATCAGCATGGTTCTTGGCCAGCAGGGCCACCATGCTATCGTGACCCAGCTCAGCAGCTAACATGGCTGGGGTGCGTCCCCTCTTGTCCTGGACGTCTGGCTGGGCCCCCTGGGCCAGCAGAAAGCTCACCATGTCTATGTTGTTGGCAACAGAGGCCAGGTGGAGCACCCCTGTCCCCTCACGAGGCTCTGTGAGGTTGATGAGGTCATCGACTCCCATGCCGACCATCTTCTCGATCTGGGGCTGGTCTCCTTCGTGGACGTACTGCAGGAGCCTGTAGATCTGCAGGACCTGCAGACGTCCCTCGGCAATTGTGGTCTTCATCCTGGGAGAACGGGGGTCTCTACTTGACACATACACATGAAAAGTGAACACATTTAAACTACATTCAACTTGTTGCTGGTTAGCCACTGTACAGTATCTCCCTGATCATAGGATCAACAATCCAGATATCATCTCTAGGCAACATTGCACTGGTATCCTAGTAGGCCTGGGTGTAGTCATGTGGTGGATTAGCTCGTAAATTACATTGTACTTAAATTGAACTGCACATATGACTCAATTGTTTCAATAAACAGTACAGGGAAATCATGAAGTTGAGTCGTTCTTCAAGATTTTACAGACTAGTAGTTGGATGCATGCTTGCGTTTACAACCAATGTTGTCATTGCATAACTTCAGATAGTAGGTTACAAAGATGTCACAAAAGTCTATAAAGTCTTACCTTCTTTAAAAACCTTCAATGCAGAAAGTGTAGGCTACCTATGCGATTACTTCGTTGAAAAAGCCACGCATCCGTGTAGAGAGGAGACAGTCGATTGAATGTAGCAACGAGATTGATGGCTCCTACTTTGTTTCAAAGCAGAACCGCTGACTTTGTTTTAGCCGGGGGGAAACGAATCTCCATAGCAACGGAACGCGCGCGCCAAGTCCTAAAGGGATGGTCTCCTACTAGAACCGTATCTACTAGGAGCAGCAAACTCAAAGAGCTCACCTCTCTATCTTATAATGGCCCTTAAGTGGGTAGAATTACAATGTCCTTGCACTTCACCGCCCAGTGCAAATATCAGTTACACGGTCTTGAGTCGGTGACTTTGAGTGTGAGTGACAGGAGAGTGACAGTCTTTAATACAAAGGCCAAGATGGCCTATTCGCCTGTCTTAGAAATATTATGATCAGATTGCATGTGGGCTTGCTTCATTTTATTAGAACATGTACCGAATGTAATACTCGTAGTGGTGTCTTTTAGTAGGGCCTATGCTTGATATTATTATATATATATACATACATACATACATACATACATACATACATACATACATACATACATACATACATATACATACATACATACATACATACATACGTATATATATATATATAGGATGATTATTATTATAATCATGCGACAATAGGCCATGTCATCTGTAAACCCAATCTCAGTACCCAGCAACCAATGGATAAAGAAGGCCGGGAGAGTTTATGAAGGCCTATGCAGTGATACAGTGATGCTTCTAGAATTACATCGGCAGATAGAGTCATAGACATCTTGTGCCCAAGTCGAGGTATTACAGCGTCAGTAGACTGACAAGAACTGTAGGCCTACTCAGGTCGGACACAAGTAAGGGACAACAGAAAACCACACTCAACAAGTTTCTTTGATATAATTAATGTTCCTTTGTGGATACAAGTCAACAAAATAACGTAAACATGAATTGCATGATTCAACACTTGATACTAAACAATGTCCACAGTGACAATAACATTGACATTACTCAACAACGGCCACTTTGAGCATAGAGGGAGGAATAAAACATAAGAATTTAATTCAATTAAAGACACCAATGCAAGACAATAAAAGACAATGAATAGCACATGCTAATAGAAGTAGTTAATTAGGGCCATTTAAATGACAAACCATAATTTTTCTGTCCCATTTTCTTCAGACACTCATAAAGTCTGCGTCTTACCAAAACAAACAGAGTACAGAAAAGCAAAAGGAATGGATGTGTGTTTACATTAAAACTCGACTCATAGAATATCCATAAGACAAATAGAGGACTTTGAGAGCTGTACATACATTGAGGGCCGGTTTTACATGAAAATATTGAGCACCAAACGTACACAGACGTGCCTGAGATGTCATCATCCATATGGTACAGTGTTGCAGACCTGGGCCAAATAAGGTTTGCTTGAAGCTGCCTGGAGTGTGACCCAGATGGACGGGGTTAGCACCTTCAGGACTATTCCAATGGTGAAATTGCACCAGGGAAACACAATCAAGCACAGATAAGTATTTGAAATCATTTGAACCCAGGTCTGCTGTGTTATACTGTATACTAATGACCATGACAATATTTGAAATGCATTGTTTGTTGTATGATTATTACAGACTTAATTCATACAGTATATTGTTATTAATATTGTCATATCAAGAGCTATGCTCCATATTCATCCATAAACATCTGTCATGCATATTCTTATAGAGTATGTTACTCTGTTATTAACAAATTACTTTGCTTAGCAATGCTGTCTCCAGTGTCAGTTTCCCCAAATTCTCTGTATGTATTGTCCTGTCCCATTGCAGTGGTCAGCCTGGATCAAGTACATTATAGGAGGAATGTAAGAGTGGACCTATTAGACCCATGTCTCATTGTGCAAATTCACATGTAAAATGTCCAACGTCTCATGAAAATAGGAGTCAAGGAGACCTATCCTATGGAGGCGCATTGATAAATAAAAAGTCTACTCTCAATCTTTCTTATCTTTGTTATTCAATAGCTGCAATATATCATCTAACAATTCCAACTGGCATACAGGCAGCATACTTTAAATGCCATGTATAGTACTGTAGTGCTATGAGCTCTTCTGTGCAATGTCTTTAGTGTTCATCCATAGGTAAAAAGAAAAAAGAGAAATGGCAGTTTGGACTGGAAACAGTTTGGTACAGACGTAGCCCATAGAGTCAGTCTCTCCTTCAGTCTACAGCCCAGCACGTCAATGTCCTCACTGCCCTTCTTTCCTCAACTTCATAGGAACACTCACAGCTTCTCTAACTCGTCCTTTCCCTCCCAGCAAGGGTCTCAGAGGGGGGTTCTGTAAACTTCTATGACTTGACTAGGGCCGTAGGGGGAGCCAGTGTCTGAGTCCGTCCATGAAGTGGCGTAAGTTCATCACGTAGAAGTCCATGTTGTGAGAGAAGTCAGTGCATATGCTGGAGTAGGTGTCGACCAGGGCACAGTACAGAGCCGTCCCGCCCACACTTATCACTACGGTAACAGAGCACAACAACAGCAGGATCAAACACGAGTCTCCGCCCACCTCATCTGTGTAGAGAAAAGAACATAAAACGACACGTTCGTTAACGAGTAATTAGAACAGATGTTGTGCACCGTTAGCATGTTATAGTGTTGCGATTGTGATGTAATTAACGATGTGGGTGCAGATGTCTTCTTGGTATAGTTTAGACTGTGTGTGCGTGCGTGCGTGCGTGCGTGCGTGCGTGCGTGCGTGCGTGCGTGCGTGCGTGCGTGCGTGTGTGTGTGTATGAATGAATGAATGAAGCCTTTATTGCCCCTATGGGGAATTCGCTTTGCACAAGGAGCTTAAAACATCAAGAGACATCATCAAACATAAACATAAAACATAAGCATCGTAAAAAAAACATAATAAAAACACCATAGAAACATCATAAAAACATCATAAAACATCATAAAAGGCATCATTTGGGAGATCATGTAATCAGAGCTTGTTGATGAGCTGTATACTGCGTGGGATGTGATGCCTCTTTTAGTCCGCATCCAGGGCATGCTATACCTTCGCGCTGAAGGTAGCAGGACATATTCAGACCATAAAAGACCATATATGTGTGTGTGTGTGTGTGTGTGTGTGTGTGTTTGTATGTGTGTGTGTGTGTGTGTGTGTATGTGTGGGTGTGTGTGTGTGCGTCATACCTTGATCCAGTCCGTCCTCTGGCTCGCTGAAGCGGACCTTGCGTTTGGAGTTCTGTTTGACTGCATCAGGCCCGGAGGGGGGTAGCCCATCTAACGATGCCCTTCTCCTCTTCAAGATGGAGACCAGGCCATCTGGCGAAGAACTCTGGAGGACCAAACAGGGATGAGAATAAGCAGGACGCCTAGCATACAGCAAGAAGCTTGGACATTCTAGAACAATATTTGAATGCGAAATCATCAACTGTGTGTTTGAGCTGCAATGACACGTAACAACCAAGGGAGGTCAGTAGCAGCTACAGTATGAACAAGGCCACAGTTCACTGTTTTATACCAGGAGATTTTGTTTGGGCTTAACATTTATTTATCCAGACCGATTTAACAAGGAAGACCTGGTCAACACTATGACAACTGGACACCGACTCAAAATGTGGTGAGCAACCACTGACATCTGAGCTGAGTCATCAGCTTTCTACTGAAATTAGGCCATATACATGTCAGACTGACAGCGTCATCCACTTCCATAATCAATGGGTGAATTATATGATGTCATTAAAGCATGGATCAATACCACGCACAGAAATGCATTAGTCAACACATTCATTGTCAAACCAATCAGGGACACACTACTATATCATTTTGGGTAGCCTCTACCACAGAGATATCATACAAAATGTGTTATTATATTTCTGTGGACTCTACCATAAACTGTATCCCATGTCACTAGATGGCCATGCTAGTACAGATACACTTGGTCATAGTGTCAGAGCTATTGGACGCTAGAGGAGGTATTTGTTATTGATTCAGGATAAGAAGTTAAACATTAGAGTGAAGGGTGATCTTATAACAGGAGAGAGAGCGCC
>NC_139671.1:15057739-15122739 GCF_951799395.1 Argentina silus | reverse complement strand
ATCTGCCGTGAGTGAATGCTGAAACTTGGTTTTGTGTCTAGACAAGAACCACAAGCGTAGGATGTATTCTGACTAGAGTGGACGATGATCTCATATAACTCTAACAAATAACACCAAAAAAAAAGACATAACTGGGAAAATTAGCCTCTCTGGAACGCAATGTTGTGGGAAAGAATACATTAGAAATATAAATTAGCTTTCGCTATAATGCTCCTAGCAATACATTATCCAAATGAATATCCAACATTCATTGTGCAAATTAATATGCAGACATTCCTAGCGTCCACTGTGGAAGAAACAGACACAAGCCTGGGTGGACCGAATAGGAAAGTATTCCCCAGAGCAGAGTACTTTGAAGAACAGTCATCAGAACCCTATGTTCCGTGTAAAGCAATGGGCCTAAGCATTGTACCTATGTAGGATTCATAGATTTATAGTTATACACTCACTGAACACTTTATTAGGAACACCTGGACACCTTCCCATGGTGGAGGTGGTGTAATGGTGTGGGGAATGTTTTCTTGTCATACTTTGGGCCCGTCAACAATCATCGCTTTGAGTATTGTTGCTGACCATGTGCATCCCTTCATGGCCACAATTTACCCATCTTCTAATGGCTACTTCCAGCATGATAATGCACCATGTCACAAAGCAAAAGTCGTCTCAAACTGGTTTCATGAACATGACAGTGAGTTCAGTGTTCTTCAGTGGCCTTCCCAGTCACCGGATCTGAATCCAATAGAACACCTTTGGGGTGTGGTAGAACAGGAGATTCACAGCTTGAAAGTGCACCTGAAACATCTGCAGGAATTGCGTGATGCAATCATGTCATCATGGACCAGAATCTCAAAGGAATGTTTCCAACATCTTGTGGAATCAATGCCACAAAGAATTGAGGCTGTTTTGAGAGCAAAGGGAGGCCCTACCCAGTATTAGTACAGTGTTCCCAATAAAGTGTTCGGTGAGTGTAGACTGTGCAAAACCCAATGTCCATATAAAATGGCTCACCTCTGGTGTGTCCTGCAGATCTGGCTCAGTATCTCTATGTGCTCCTGCCCTATGTTGTTGGTCCCAGATGAGGCATTGCTCTCCAGCCTGTTCCTCTCCCTACACTGATTCTCTGCAAACACACACGACACACAGACATGTTAACACACACGGACACACACACACGCACGCACGCACACGCACGCAAACAGTCGAATTTGAGGCTAAGAGTGAAAACTTGGATTAGGATTTCGTTGGCCATTCGCTGGTGAAGAGGACAGTATGTATAAGACAGAACAGGCATGTCAGGTGCAGTACCCCAGTCTTCCTGCAGGGCAGCGAGGTTGGACAGCAGGCGCTCATGGTACAGCTTCTCCAGCTGTAGGAACTGAACCGCCCACGGATCTGATAGCATCAGGAGTTACAGAAAACAACACATACAACAGCCAATCACAACTCTCTCTCTCTCTCTCTCTCTCTCTAAGGCTATCAGCTCTGGGGTGCCCACCAAAGACATATCACCTGGGATGGGCTGGGAGCAGCTGTGGGGTGGAATAAAAAAATATATATATAATAATAATATAATATAATAAAAAGAACTATACCAATTAAAATAGAAAATATCTTAGCATGTACAACAGGAAAAATACTAAATATACCATTATGGACATAAATGACCATGTAAAAAAAAAAAAAATGTATTAGAAGAATAACAATAATATGTGTATGTATGTGTGTATGTATATATATACGTATGTATGCATATGCATATGCATATGTGGATGTGGATGTGGATGTGGATGTGGATATGTATAAAGTATAAATATATAAAAAGTACAGAGTAGATATGCTATATTTGTAATAACTGTTCAAATGAATAAAACAAACAAAGTAATTAGGTCCTGACAAGGGAGGTGGTGGTGGCTGGGCAAAAATGTTTTAATATTTAATAAAAATGTTTTTTTCATGTCCTCCAATTAGGGGAGGGTTGGGGGCAGGGGGGAAAAAGGGACTAGAAATGATGCAAGCAATATTATCGGATAGAACTTAAATTCTGTTGATCTATCCTTTTTTTTTTTTTTTTTTTAAACATATCACTTGCACTATAACTAAACACATATAAACAGCATCTGGGGTTTTGAAGACGATATCACTGGGGGGCGCTTGGTGACGTAGCACACTAATGCGCTTACCACGTAATCGCAAGGTTCCTGGTTCAATTCCGACCCTCAACCTGTCTTGCATGTCATCCCTCCTCTCTCTCCCATCCTTCCAGTCAATCTCTACTGTCTCTATCCCAATAAGGCAGAAATGCCCTAAAAACATATTTATATCACTGCAGTTGCTGCTTGTGTATGAAAACCAAGAATTCTAATGCCTGTTCTGAGAATGTTGGTGCCAGAATATGTCCTGCTTCATTATTGGCATTGAACTGTGATTTTTAGGTCCGTTCTGGTTGTACAAACAAATAAGACTCTGAAATGTCTGGCTAGTACCTCTGGAACAAAAGACTCTTATCTCAATGGGAAATAGTTGTTTCCCATCTCGTAGAACACAGCCTGTAATCAACACCCACCCTCCACCCTGAAAAATCACCACACCAAGTCTCAAGACACCCAGCCACACCCACACTCAATGTTCTCTCTCTCTCTCTCTCTCTCTCTCTCTCTCTCTCTCTCTCTCTCTCTCTCTCTACCTCTGTCTTGCGGTACGGTTACGGTGGCAACAGCATAAACAGACGAGGGGATGTTACACCCTGCGAGGAAACTAGTAGGGGCAGCAGGGAAATCCACCCAAGAACAAGCAACAATCCCTACTAACAACCTGTCTCTGGTAGAGAAACCCCTACAAAAAAAATCCACTTCCACTCAGCACAGATGGAAACATTTACTTCCCTCTCTGTGGAAATTGTAAACTCATTATCCCCAAAGCGTTTGGAAAAGACTAGTTTGACGGTATGAAAAAAATGTGTGTGTGTGTGTGTGTGTGAGAGAGAGAGAGAGAGAGAGAGAGAGATGGAGAAAGAGAGAGAACGAGACAGATGGAGAGAGAGGGTGGAAAGAACAATAACACTGGAGCAACATCATGGCAAGGATACAGTCCTCTTCCAGGCAGTAGGCTTCTGCTATCTGTGAAGAGAGAAAATCAAAACAGTTACAAACTGAGCATATATCAATCTGAATCTGAGTTTTAAATCCAGGAGAGTTTGGATTTAAGTTTTAAATCCAGTGATACCAGGAGGGACATTTAACTGACGTTTTAGAGATGAAGAGTCACATGCAACAACTTAGGGCCAGGATTACCATACCTCCCTGGGCTTTTCTCCTCCATAGTCACATGACTATTCCCTAACTGTCAGTCCCCTGGTTGTCTGTGTTTAGCTCAACACAAGGTTTAGCAGAATTCTATCTCTATTCAGACAATTCAGGAAGTGATTTGAATTTGCAATTCTAAAATGGAAAAACAGACCCCCAACCCTGATTCAGCAGCAAATACTGTAGTATGCAGTGAACAGAAAGTTAAAATTCAAGATGGGAGCCAGATGCAATGCAGAGGACAACAAATGAATAACAATGTTGTGCCTCAGGTTAGCGAATACCATACATGTCTTAGGTCAAACAACAACAGTGTCCTTATCCCAACTCTCTGTCCACAGGCAAATCATCCTCAGGACTAAATCACTTAAAATGCCTGCATTCTTCCTCAAGAGAGACATCTATTAATGTTTACAAGTATTCAGTGTATTTATCTAAGGAAATGGGCAGTCCTGAACTGCAGACAGTGAAGGCCAAGTAAGGCCAAGTAAGCCCCTTCCATTCTCTCAACAGTGCAGCTGAGAAATATTGACCATGCCATCTCTTGGCATAATACTCTGGGCAGGCTTGTCAGCCAATGATCTGCTGATTCTAACAGTGTTCAGCAGAGGCATTTCATGAGTACCACTGGTTCCTGGGATAGCATAGTTGGCTCTTTGTTTCCTGATTACCAGAATTGGCAATGAAACAAAGTCAACTGCAAGGCTCTTAGGGCAGTAGGAAGGCCAAGCCAAATAATCTGATAAGTAAATGAGGTTATAAAATGTACACAGTAAAATACATGAAAAAAGTCAGGATTATATTTGTTCAAAAGCTTGATTTGTTGATTTGTTCTTCCTGCTTATTAAACAAGACAGGGGGAAAAGGTCAGGTGTTGTAACAAGGTGGAAAACAGCCCTCAGCACCAGGCCACAGAGACATAGCACACAAAGACACACACACACACACACACACGCACACACGCACACACACACACACACACACACACACACACACACACACACACACACACACACACACACACACACACACACACACACACCTGATGTAGAGACTGTGGCAGCAGTGTGTGGTCACTATGCTCCCCTAGGGTTTGCAGTGAGGCCAGGAGGTCAGGGCTTGGGCCTGGGGGGTTGCCATGGGGACCACTTTCTGAAAACAAACACAATGTTAATGCAACAGACATACAGTACATCTCATATACAGTAGCCTATCTCTTTGTGTGCAATAAAATATGCAATATGAGATGTATTCAATGTGTATGCCAGTGTGCCATGTCGAGCTGGGAGTATACTATGTTAATTACAGCCAATATCAATGTTTTATTTTTGTTTATACAGCTGCATTGTGTGTACAGGACAATTTTCCCTTGGGACAATAAAGTTGATCTTATCTTATCTTATCTTGTACATTCTGAGGCTAATCAGCTTTAGTGTTAGCCTGGCTGCTAGTCAATGGAGTGTGTGTTCAAGCCATTTCCTGTGTCTGGCATGACAACCACAAAGGAAGTTGGCTTAGGAAGGCAGGAACAGACTGACGTCCTGGCTGCCAGCTCGGCAGGTCGTCATCAATACCACCTCCTCTCTTTTCAGTGTGATAACCTGAAGCCTTTTTCATAATGACTTTCAATCTGTCTAATTTAATCATTACATGTACATGTCTGTTAGAACATACTAGCCAAGTCAATTACACTACTGGTGCATGAATAATGATAATATAATCATAGAAATATATATCGATATATAGATACTATGACACATGGTTTGTGTTTGTCTGAGGGAATGGTAAACAGTAGCAGGCCATAGTCCAGTAGTGAGATCCAGCAGGTTTGTGCTGACTCAGTGCTTTACCTGTGGGTGGGGTAACCTCCTCTCCCTGGGTGTTCTCTGACTCTGGGCCTCGGGTGGAGCCACTGCTCTTGTTGCCCATCTCCCCCTTAAGGTTGACGGTCTCTGGATTCCTACTGGGTCACTGCTTAGGACTAGCTCCTAGCTCAAAACTGTTGTTGTTGTTGTTGTTGTTCTTATATACTTGCTGGGTCACATGACACTGCCAAAAGCTGTAGGTGGGTGACAGCAGACACTGTCTTCAAGCTAGTCGTTGTTGTTGTCATCACAGTTGGAAGACTATGGGTAAGATATTATCAGTGTCCTCTCCTCTGTGTTGGTATGGTCCAATCCACCTTCCTCAGTGTTTAAATGGTCTGATCCACCCCAGTCTCCTAGTGGTACGGTCTGCTTGTGTTTGGGACTCTCCCTGGTCCATGAAATCCTCTAACAGGTCACCACAGAGCTCTCCTTCCTCCTCTCACACTCTTCAGCTGCCTGCTGGTTATAAACAGATTTGACGGTGTCAGTACATTGGTGTCATTCTCAGGGATATACAATGCCTTCTTTGGTTTACTGCAGTGCAGTGCATTTCTCCTTGAGTTAGTGAATCAGCTCAATGTGGAGAGAGCTAGGGAAATGTCCGTTATTTTTCTGAGTGAGCCTTTTGAAACTAAACTCTTTGTGTTTCACTATGGCTTTCCTTCAGGCACAGAGGGGATATGTTCGCCTCAGACAGCTTCAAGTCACTGAAAATAACATATGTGTCTGTATAGACTTCTAGGGACTATAATGGCCAGTGGCCATGTTACATCACCCTGTCAGAGAGTTCTATACAGGCAGACAGTTTACGGACATTTACACATCATAGGACCCATATTCAAGCATGAGTGATCAGAGTAAAGCGTGCAAAGCGTGCCATAACATGACTGGAAGTGTCCACAGTCATGGGATTGTGAGGGAACTAGAACATGGAATGTGACAGAACACACACACACACACACACACACACACGCACGCACACACACACACACACACACACACACACACACACACACACACACACACACACACACACACACACACACACACACACACACACACACATAGGTTAGAGGGCAGCTGTGATTCATATACGATGTGCAAGCATATTAACACACTTCTGTGAATATGTTTGTCTTTTCAGAATGAAAATAATGTTGTGAATACTAGCTATGCCCTGATAGTCCAATCTGATACATAATTGTGTCTATAATAAACATTGCTTGTGTAACAATCCCTTAATACAAAATATTATGTATGTGTGTGTGTGTGTGTGTGTGTGTGTGGGTGGGTGTATGTGTGTGCGTGTGTGCGTGTGTGCGCGCGCGTGTGTGTGTGTGTGTGTGTGTTTATCTATGAGTGTGTGCGTAGTCTGCGTACATAACCTATTAGTGTTCATGTTACCATGCAGAGGTAAAAAACCGTGACAGAAAAACGAATTGATCCACTCAAGCGAGCAATGTGAGCAAAATAGGTAATTCCCAGCTAAAGCCGCCTTTAGAATAATGTGGATATACCACCCTCTCAACTAAAGTTATTATAATAATAACACAGCCACAAGAAGAGACATATGCTTCACTGTAGCTATATAGACATATTACCTTGCACCAATTATCACTAACAACAAGGCTATTTATGAATTAGAATTAGAATTAGGAGAAGACTATATCAATAAATTGTTATGTAACAGTAACAGTAAGGTATAGAATTTCGATGCGATTTCTGAAATAGCATTTATGTTTTCGTATCAGCACTGGTAATAACGGAATAGGCTACCTATCGTCACGCGGATGCATCCATATACTCACACTTGTAAGATGATGTCTAGCAATAGTAGATGGTTGACAATCAGATAAACATTCCGACTCAATCTCTTCTATTCTGGACGCGATGTTCTAATTATTGTACATGATTAAATCTGTTTCATTGTAAAGCTTACGATCTGTCCGCTACGAAGATGCTGTCTGCAGTTCCATGGTTGTTTATGATTTGATCCGGGCATTTTCTATTCTCCATAGCCCCTCGTTGCAAAATATATTAATAATTGTATATTCCAAGATAGTCAAGGGTGCCATCTTCTGGTAGATGTCTCACATGCACGGAGATGTCGTTATTGAACAACAGTACTGCTGTTATGTGCTACTGTACATCATTTGGAGCTGATTCAGTCCAGATACCCAGATCAATAGTGATAATGTATATCAATGGTAGTGATTAACCTCTGTATGCCAATTTATGTTTATGTATAGAATAGAATAGAATAGAATAGAATAGAATAGAACAGAATGTCATGCCCTCCACTTCCACCTAACCTGTGCCAGCCTCTCTCTCTCCTGTCTGTCTGTGTGTCTGCTTGTATGTGTTGGGGGTGGGGGGGGGGGGGGGGGGGGTATGGCCTCAGGCTCTAACAATCCTGTTTCATCATCATCTCCACCTGCTCTCTCATCATCTCCACCTGCTCGGTCTTCACACCTGTGGTTCATCTTCTCATCAACCTGCAGTATTTAAACCCTGACTTCCCATCCACCCATCGCCAGATTGTTTGTTGTTCTCACATGTCAGTCTCGCTCTTTCGGTTTCTGCCCTCCTACCCTACCTGTCTTGCCTGCTTGTCTTGCCTGCCCTGCCTATCTGCCATGCCTGCCTCTCCTATCTGTTCTGCCTGCCTGCCTGCCTGCCTGCCTGCTTGTCCTGCCTACCCCTGCCACCCAGCCCTGCTTATCATTATTATTTTGCTCTGACCATACCATAGAATATAATAGAATGAACTGAAAGATAACAGAAAATAATAGAACTGGACGATATTTGTTCATCTGTTGGCATGGTCCAGACCACACCTGTGCTTTGAACTCTTTTGAAAATCTCATATCTGTCCTTTCTAAATAATGCAAAACAAAGATGTGCCTTGTTGACAACTGTCTGCAGTTACAAACGAGCCTCAATGATGGGGAAGTAGAGCAGAAACAAAGAAAGACTGTAATAAGAGAGATCAAAGGAGAGAAAGAGAGAGAGAGATCCAGGGAATGAGAGAGAAAGAGAGCGAGAGATAGAGAGAGTGTGTGTATGTGTGTGTGTGTGTGTGTGTGTGTGTGTGTGTGTGTGTGTGTGTGTGTGTGTAAGGGTGCATGCACATGCGAGAGAGTGAGTGTGTGCATATGTGCGTGTGTGTGACATTGTAAAGGGCTACCTTTGGAGCTGAACTCTGGCTGACCTGTGTGTCCTTGTTGTCTCCCCACTGGAAAACATCCGTAGTGACATCCGCTATCAGCTAATCTGTTGCATTATACAAATATAAACACTTGGCTCATAGCATTGTAGTATTCACTGTGGTGGCCTACTACTGTATCCAACACTTCAATGTAAGCATTGCTAACAAATTAGCATCACATGCCAGGCTTCTAGCTGGTCATAATGTCATCAGAGGTCAGACCCAGGTGAACTAACAAAGTAGGCAACAGGGGGTACACAAGTTTATTTATTCATTTTTTGTTTGGAAAGTTAAAGGTTACACAGCAATCCCATTATAAATACAGAGAAATACTATAGCGTATAAAGAGTTGACATACAACATGCTAATACATAGGATGGACAAACAAACATTGTGTGTGTGTGTGTGTGTGTGTGTGTGTGTGTGTGTGTGTGTGTGTGTGTGTGTGTGTGTGTGTGTGTGTATGCGTGTGCGTATCTGCTTTTGTGAATTTTAATGTGTGTGTGTGTGTGTGTGTGTGTGTGTGTGTGTGTATGCGTGTGCGTATCTGCTTTTGTGAATTTTAATGTGTGTGTGTGTGTGTGTGTGTGTGTGTGTGTGTGTGTGTGTGTGTGTGTGTGTGTGTGTTGGAGTTCCTTCATCCATTTACAAAACTGTGAATATTGATCAGTATGCGTCAGAGCATCATCCAAGTCCAGACTCAGTGAGTGTTGTTTAAGCAATAATGCCCGAGAGGCCATGATTTATCTTCAATATTGTCACGGGTAGGGGGAGTTGTTAGGCAAGGCGCGCAACAGAGTGCCGACAAACCCCATACTAGGTGGCAACATTATTATAATAATAATAATAATAATAATAATAATAATAATAATGCATTTTTTTTGTATAGCGCTCAAATACACTACATTCCATGGAGAGAACAACAATAGATAGATAAATAAAAAGTAAAACAAAAGCACACCAGGGCATAATTACTTTTATACAACGGTTACACAACAAATCCGAATTGTGACAAGATAAGAGTATTTCTCTGTAAGGAGTATTTATTTTGTGATAGATTGTGGTGGTTTCTGTCCTGCACTGAGAAATAAAGTTTCCCCAAACTACAAACGTTGTCAAGGAACGTGATACAGAAATCGATTGCGGCGTAAGGAATATCATAACAGGTGAATTCACTGTGACATTATCATTATTACCATTATTAAATCAGGCTTCGAACGCCTCTCGGTCGAATCACTATGCTCGTTTTCATCAACCCATTGCATAATTAGTATTCAGACAGTATTTCCCTCCCTCCTCATACAAACTGATCATACTGCTCATACAAAGTCAACATAGAGACTTCTTACAGCTGTTAAGACTTGCTTTATAAGCATGTTTTCAAGTGGAATTCAGATGAGCACCAAAAAGAGGTTTGAAACCTTGGCTGTGGTGTTGCATTGATATTATTTCTGTCCCCTAGTCTCTCTCTCTCTCTCTCTCTCTCTCTCTCTCTCTCTCTCTCTCTCTCTCTCTCTCTCTCTCTCTCTCTCTCTCTCTCTCACAGACAACAAGAAATGGAGGAACGTTTCTAAATTCCCATGTACCCTTGCTTTTCCACGGCAGGCCGGCGGCGCCTCTTCTGGCGTCTCTTGGTGGCGACATCGAAGCAGGTGACCATCATGATGTTTGCTTTACACTGGTTGACCCGGCTCTCCAGTCGAGCTGTCACCACCTCCAGGGCCTCTAGGTGCTCCAGAGAGTCCACCTCAAACGTCTGCCACAGGTCGACTACGCACAGCAGACAAACACAAGTACTAAGCACTGTATCCTTTGATTGATGTCGCTCATAGATGATAAAGTAGTTTTTTACGATTGTCTGCATCACAAAGAAGAGGTAATGTGATTGTGTATGTGCTGCTCTCATACAGTGTTTTTAAGTACAATACTCACACTGTTTTTTTTGGGAGGAGGGTGGGGGGGTGGGGAGGGGTGGGAGGGGGTTGGCGGGGGGTGGGGGGGGGGGTAGAATTTAAATTCTATCAAATAGCAATGCTTTAGTCCCCTTTTTTTACCCGTGCCCCAAAACTCCCCTAAATTACTCACACTCTTGGTTCCACTTCCCAGGCTCCAACATGAGGCTCTGTTTGGCGTGCTCCAGCTCCTTCTTCAGGCTGTTGTACTTGGCCCTCAACTCTGTGATCCTCTGCTGTCGATGCTCCAGAAACTTGAGTTTGGCACTGAAGCAGGCTATCCCCTGTGAACAGC
This sequence comes from Argentina silus, assembly GCF_951799395.1. NCBI lineage: Eukaryota > Metazoa > Chordata > Actinopteri > Argentiniformes > Argentinidae > Argentina > Argentina silus. The sequence continues at coordinate 15,112,114 of NC_139671.1, read as the reverse complement.
CATGTAAGGACACAGAAGAGACCTTCGGTTAAAACTACAGATATAAACACAAGTCTCTCTGCTTCATGACATAAAACAAGATAGAGAGAATAGGACTTGTGTGAAGCTTTGAGAGGAGAGAATGGTTCATTTTCAAATGTTATACATACATACACTCACTGAACACTTTATTCGGAACACCTGTACACCTTCTCATGGTGGAGGTGGTGTAATGGTGTGGGGAATGTTTTCTTGGCACACTTTGGGCCCGTTAATACCAATCAATCATCACTTGAATGCCACAGCCTATGTGAGTATTGTTGCTGACCATGTGCATCCCTTCATGGCCACAATTTACCCATCTTCTAATGGTTACTTCCAGCATGATAATGCACCATGTCACAAAGCAAAAGTAATGTTGGGATGTGGTAGAACAGGAGATTCACAGCTTGAAAGTGCACCTGAAAAATCTGCAGGAATTGTGTGATGCAATCATGTCATCATGGACCAGAACATCAAAGGAATGTTTCCAACATCTTGTGGAATCAATGCCACGAAGAATTGAGGCTGTTTTGAGAGCAAAGGGAGGCCCTACCCAGTATTAGTATAGTGTGTATACTGTACATGAAAAGGGAGAGTGTTTCTGTGGATATGCAATACATTAGCATTTGCATCAGTGGGTAGGCTATGTGTGTGTGTGTCTCGAGTGGGTATGCAAAAAGACAAGGGAATTTGCATTGTCCTGTGATAATGGGGAATAAGATAATGGTCTTATTTTTCTTCTTCTCCTCCTCACCTGTTTTCCTGCACCTCCTCTCCTCTGCAGACGCTTCACATCATCTATCTCGTAGACCTTGATCTCGTAGGCTTCAGGGAAGCCCCTCTCCGCCCAGCACGCCCTGGGACCACTGACACTCCGCCTGAGGGAGAGGGTCGCATCGTGCTGCCGCTGGTGGGTCCCTATAAGTGAGATGGGAGTACTCTGAGTGCTTCATTTTCAGCATCAAATTACTCATGGTCCTACTGTCTTTGAAGGCAAATAAGGAATGAAAGTTAAGCCCTAATGGTAACAAATGAGAATTTAGCAATCTGTGCCACCCCAATAAATGATAAAAAGTTGAACAGTATAAAATAGCTATAAATATAAAAAGGAATTACAGTGCTCATACAGGCACATGTTTTCTTTTCCCTGTCTTCATTTCACATTAATGTTTTCCCAGTCCTCCAGCTCTTACCCGTGTTGCTGCTCCTCCTCTTGGGGTTCCTGCCACTGCGGGCCACGCTGAGCAGAGAGCAGCTCCTGTCACTGACCGAGTCTCTGATGGAGGTGCTGCTGCCCGTAGCCTCGCTGTCCCTCACCATGCTCTCGTACCCACTGCTCACCATACTGTTCCTGTTGCACAGCAGGGCGGTCTTCCCCATGGCCGGGGGCAGCTCCCCGCTCAACACACTGGTGACATCACTGGCATGGCCACTGAGGTAGTGAGGCCTGCGAGGGGCCGTGACCCGACTGTAGGGCGAAGGCACTGGGTGTACCGTTAGTCTCTCCTCCACGCCCCCTGCCATAGACCTGATGACCATCTTGTCCAGACCCACCACCTCTGTGGTACTGCTAGAGGGGGAGGGGGGCTCTCTGCCCCCTAGCTGGAGGAGCTCGGAGATGCGCCCGTTGATGACCCGGGCAGGGGTGCAGCGCGGTGGGCGGTTGCGGCTCAGGGACTGGGTGGACCAGGAGGAGGCCTGCTCGAGGGTCTTTCCGTCCGGAGAAAGGCTGGCGCTCCGGTTGATGGACTGGCGTAGCCCCTTGGGGGAGAAGCTCAGGTTCTTGGGGCTGGAGGTGGAGAGCCTGCAGACCTTGGGGCTGGCCATCATCAGCTTACCCACAGCTGAGAGTTTAGAGCGGCTGGCTTTAGGAGAGTGGCCTGATAAGTTAGCAGTGGTGGTGGTGGTGGGGTCATTATTCATTGGTATGGACCTGGGAGTCCTCCTAGGGCTGCGACTAGCCCGGGGTAAGGTAGAATCCCCCTCATAACTCCCTTTAGAACTCCCTTTAGAACTCCCTTTAGAACTTCCTTTAGAACTTCCTTTAGAACTCACAGAGGTAAGGCTATTGCCCCTATCCAGTGTTTGGAACTCTAGTGGAGTTCTATCCAATGAATTGGTCCTGCTAGCTAGCTGCTCAAGCTTAGCGCTGAAGAGCCTGCTGCTCTCCTCAATAGGTGATTTCAGCTTCCCGCTACCATTTGTACTCTCATGTCTCACACTCAGAGTTGAAGAGTGAGTTGAAGGCATTGGGTCTGATGGTGAACTACTATCAGAGCTGAGTGGGCTGTTGCTGCTGGTTCTCCGTCTCTGCTCCAGGCTGTACTTCCTAGCAGGGGAGGAAGGCACGCTCTCCCTAGACCAGGTGAAGTGCCCCTGTCTGGCTCCAGACTGCCTCCTCTCCAGGGTCACCCCTGGGCTGCACAGCATGGATGATGTAACCTCTGAGTCTCTATAGTCCTCAGTTACATGACCATAACGCTCCTGTTTGTTGATATCATGCCAGCCTCTAGGCAGACTGGCTGTTTTGAATATGGTAGCCTGGCAACCAGGTAAACGGTTCTCTAGTGTATTTCTGGTGAGTTCACAACTGTCCCCCATGGCCTTTGGAGTACTTGGAGAATAAACCGTCTCTCCTCCTCTGGAGTAACATTTGCCCACCTGATTACGACTCCTCCCACTAGCTCTCTTCTCTGGGGTTCTCTCATGGCAGGCTGCATTATCAAAGACAAATGAATCACATGCGATAACAGCCGTTTGACCTAGCGAGAACACAGCTGTGCTCTCACTCTTCCTCTCACAATCTCTTGCAATACCAGAGGCCACACCTTGCCTCTCTGGGGCCTCTTCCAGGCCTCGAAAAACATTCTGCCCCCGATGGCCAGTCAGTGTATGCACACCCATGAAACAGGTATTGGGACTCTCTCTATGGCTAGACCCCTCTAAACCACCACTCCTGTTCACGTCAATGAGCATGGGGTTGATAAAGGAGGGTAAGGCCCTCTTCTCAACCCTAGATAGTGGCAGGGGTTTGGAGGTGCTGGATCCAGATATATATGTATTATCAATGGTGCTGGCCCCTGTGGCCATGGCTGCCTTAGAGGCAGCAGGGTCCATGGTCCTGGTAGAGGAGCCTGTAGTAGTAATAGTAGTAGTAGTAGTGGGATCTTCACTGATGCTACTGATGATCCTGATAGGCAGGGAGCCCAGAGGCTGCTCAGCCTGGGCGCAGGAAAAGTGGCCGTCTCTCTCTCTGTCTCTGATCCTTATGAAGTTCGCCGCCCTGCCGATACTCCCCCCTCCTCCTCTTCCTCCTACTTCTCCTCCTCCTCCTCTCTCCAGTGCCCCACTGATGGTCACCTCCTCCACCATGGTGAAGACCAGCTCATCCTGACCCATCAGGTCCAGAGGTTGCTGCACGGTCACTGTGATCGTGGCCTTCATCTCCTTCAGGTCCGACTCTGGGGGCAGTTGGGGTATGATGTCCCCTAAGAGAACACTTTTGGCCAGAGAGGGAGGGAGGGACGGGGAAAAGAGAGAAGGGGACATGGGGGAACTCTTGCCAGCCGGCGAGGTCCTCCTGGTCTCGGGCTGCAGCCAATCAGAGACATCATCAGACCTCCCTTGGTTTTCTATTGGCCCCAGTGATAGAGCAAGCGAGGTGGGTAAAGAAGTGTTCTTCAAAGTGTATACTTCACAGTGCGGCTGGGATGAAGGGTAGTAGGACTCTGGGGCTTGGCTTTGGCAGACTGGGAGAAGGCTGAGCGGGCCAGACGGATTTGGGTTTGGTTGGTCTTCGCCGGGGCTAGCCGCGCTAACCTCCTCGCAGTCATACAGCCCAGAGTCCTCCCTCTGAAAACTCTCTCCTGGGAAGCTGCCATCTGCCATCTTCTCACCAACGGAAATCTCGCCACATTTCACCTCCATATCCAGCAGGGGCAAGGTGCTTTTCTCCACCTCAGCCTCGGTCTCTGTTTCGCCCGTGCCAGTTTGGCTTTGGGTGACAGACAGGGACTCTGTCAAGGTGTCGGTAGAAGAAGGCTTTTTCATGGAGACCGTAGCAACCGCCTCACTCCCGTCAATGCAGCCCAGTCTCTCCTGCAGCTCAGCAAATGTATCACACTTCAAGCAGTCTCTCTCAGTCTGTCCCACTTCGCCACCTCTCTGATGTTGGACGCCCTCACTCCCTTTCTCTCCCTCCGGTCTCACTATGTTTAGAAGGTCCTGCAGTAGGGTAGTAAACTCTGCCGCCTCCAGGTCCTCCTTAGTCTTGTTATGGTGCAGGGATTGGATAATGGGTACGAACTCAGGATGACCCTGTGTCTGCTCCGCGTCTGACTGCCGCTGGACTGACCCATCTGGGTTGACGTGGATGACAGTGTCACAGGATTGATCGCTGCCGGAGTGGTCATCTAGCTCGCCGCAGAGGCGGAGCTTGGGCAGGTCAGAGTCTACTGCACTGGTGGAGTGGAAGGCTCGTAGGGATAAAGAACGACACCCTCTCCTCTCTCTGCTCAGACTCCTACCACTCGGGGAGCAAGAGGTGGATTGCTGTTGGAGAGGAAAGGGAACGGATATAGTTAGCTGTCTATAAACTGACTATAAATGCTTTACAAACCCTTGATAACATATGATTACAATTACAATGAGTCAATTATTCAGATTCAGATGTTTTTTCGACACTTTTGAAGCGCTGGAGAAACTCAGCTCATCCACCAATGTTTAGCACCAATCTATACCCATGTACTGTATACCTTTATGTTCAATGTTACCGTAATTCCAAAAGCAATAATAATGTAATTAGTAGGTTAGGGTTAGGGTTAGGGTTAGGTTAGGTTAGGTTAGGTTAGGTTAGGTTAGGGTTAGGGTTCGGGTTAGGGTTAGGTACTTTACTTACTTTGGTCTTCTTCTGTGTCCTGCGGATACGTGAGGCGACCTGGATAGTGGACAGTGTCTCTGGGAAAAGCGCTGGCGATTCGTGGGCATGGGCAATCACCGTCGTACGGCAGTTAACGTTGCCCAAAGACTCTTGTAGGAGCATGGTTAGTTTACGGTCCCTGTAGGGACACAACACAATGTCATTATCATACATAAACGTTTCATGAAATTTTAGTTTCTCCTTCTTCATCTATTATATTGGAATATACTGTATATAGTCAAAGAAAATATAATCTTTATTTCTAAAGCACATTTCATAAAGTACAGCAATGCAATACAGATTAATAATATTGAAATTAATGTAAGCGTCTACACTAACCTGTTAGGGATGTTTTTGTTTCCATTGAGCAGGGCCAGGATAATGTTGCCCAGCTCTGAGGAGGGAGGTCCAGTTCTGCTGTCGCAGGATTTAGTCATCCCCTTCACACAGCTAGCCAGGTCAACCATAGTCAATCTGCAATGGCCCTGAGATACTGGAGGAGGTGAGAAGAGGAAGAGGAGAGGAGAGGAGAGGAGAGGAGAGGAGAGGAGAGGAGAGGAGAGGAGAGGATAGGATAGGGAAGGGAGGAGAGAAGAGAAGAATAGGGGAGGGAATGGGAGGGGAGAGGAGAGGAGAGGAGAGGAGAGGAGAGGAGAGGAGAGGAGAGGATAGGGAAGGGAGGAGAGAAGAATAGGGGAGGGAATGGGAGGGGAGAGGAGGGGACAGGAGAAGATAGGAGAGGAAGAGGAGAGGAGAGGACAGGGGAGGGGAGGGAGGAGAGAAGGGAAGAGTTGGGAAGGGGATGGAAGGGGAGAGGAGAGGAAAGGAAGGAGAGGAGAAAAGTAAAGTAAAGTGAAATACAGATAATGAAGGAAAAGAGATTAAGGCCATCTGATAGAATAGTTGAAAATAGAACAAACAAAGAACATAAACACAAGTATTCTTGGGAAGGCTATTCAGCCATATGCAAATCTGCAACTACTAATTGGCTTAATATCTACAAATACTATATTTAACGAACAAGCCTGTGCACGGTCACTGACAATAATTAATCCCGATCATCATAATGAATGAACACAGGAATAACTGCGTGTCTGTTTGCTGCATGCGTTGCAACCTTTTCCGTTGCCCTCTGCAAGGTGCTGTCGGAGATGGAGGGTGAAGAACATATGCGAGCTGCAGGACCCTGTGATGTCACAGTGCGTTCCACTCGTCTCTGGGTTGCCGCGGTGACGCGATGCGACGGCAGCATCCAGGAGGAAGGCGGCTCGCTCGGCGGTCGGGGCACGAACAACACTGTGATTACGAAGCTGGAGGAGGGGGGGGATACAACATATACAGAAAAACACATCACCTCACATTCATATGACACGTTGGAACGTGACAGTGCCAGTGTCATGATGTGACTGTAATTACGTTCTGTGAGTAAGCCGCATATGCACTCACGGCAATGCATTGGAATTAGGTATGACTTGTTTTAGCTCATTGACGGATTGAGTGTTTTAGCTCATTAACTAGCAGGTCATTCAATCAATCAAGACCTGATTCATTTCACCTGCATTCCATAGATAGGGTCCTGGTAGAGATAAACGCCTGGTGCTGGGCTGTCCTGGGTATTGCCTGAAGCCACCCCTGCCAGTAAGTCCCTCAGGGTCTCCTCGTCCCCACGGACCTCAATAGCGGACACTGACACAGCCAGGTTTAACCCTGTCCTCTCCCTCCTCCGGTCCATGTGACTGTAGAGCCATGCAAGGGCACAAGGGATGATCCCTAGTCCTTCTGTGGACTCATCAGTCCCCAGCATGGTGTTGGACTTGTCTGTTCATTAAACACAATTAAAACACACATTAAGTCTGAGTGCCATGTTTGGGATGTTACTGACTAGAAAGAGAAAATAGCTTCGGGGGGCAGGGGTTTCATGGTCTGTTTAATGCGGCGCTACTCAAGATGAACATGATGATCTAATTACACAAGCTAAAATATGGCCATTTTTAAATGGACCTATTTACAGTACTAGTACGCTACTTTGCGTTTTGAAGTAGAGGAGGATTAATACTACTAGTTTGGATTAAGGTCATTTTCATTTTGTAATCCAAGTTACAACTTCCATCTGTTAGAATGGAAATGTTTCTTCTTGTTCTTCTTCTCTTCTTAAGTGCTTAAAACACTTCTCATTTTATAAGGGAGACTCACCACATCCACCAATGCATGGCACTCAGCTAAGCAAACCAAGATAGAGGGGAGGGGGGGGGGAGGGAGGGAGGGAGGGAAGGAGCACTTTTTGCTCTATATTGCAGTATGGCTGTAGACTAGTGAGGCGTACCCTAGGTAAACTCACTCACCAAATGCTAATTGAATGAGGGTATAAGAGAATTGGTTTTCTCCAATTAAAGGCTGAACCCGCCTGCCATTATTCATCCGATAGTCATTCAACGGAGGAAGATTGATATCCTTTGGCAGCACACCGCCGGCCATCTACACAGGGCCCAACTAAATCAGATTTACGGCCAGTGGCGTCATGTGTAGAAGCATGCTCCAAGGGGAGGTCGCCCTTACTCCCTTTCACTGTGTTTTTTCTATTTTTTTTTTATTTGTGTCAGTCGTCTATTAAAAGCCTTTAGTAGAGCTAAGTGGGGTCCACCGTTAGTGCTGTCTCACAGTCCATTTCATTTTAAGTCCTTTCAGCTCGGCTGGCAACATATTGGGCTGTCGCCTTTTTCGGACGTTTTTGACATGCTTCAGAGGCGGAAGAACCTTGAAAACATTTGAGCTGGATAATTGATTAATCCATTTTGTATTCACCAGAAAAGGGGGAAGGACAGATAAATGGAAGGAGGAAACACCTCCTTCCACTCTATGTCACCGCAGCCGTAGGAGAGAGGGATGGAGGGATGGATGGATGGAGGGATGGATGGATGAAGGCCTGCTGGAGGGAGATGTACATTCGCTATGTAAAAGCCTTGTGGTAATAGCCACTCTCATCTTGAGGTTTGACCCTAGACCACTTACTTACCCACTTTAGTGTGTCCGAGACTCAGGACGCAACCGTCGGCCCCGTTGACCACAGAGTGAATGACCTCAGGCAAGATGCCTGCACACACCTCCGCCTAGGGAAGAGAACAAAGGAAGGAAGGAAGGAGCATCTCAGGCTCGCATTAATGCCACTGATAGAATAACTGAAGCTGAGTGAATCACCGAAACTAAACACACAGGATGAGAGGCATGGCCTTAAAGCAGCAACACACGCATGCACGTACGCACGCACACACACACACACATGCACCCACACTCACACGCACGCACGCACGCACGCACGCACGCACGCACGCACGCACGCACACACGCACACACACACACACACACACACACACACACAGACTAAGATAGCAGCCATATTCTTTAGTGATGGCTCCCCGGAAAAAGCACTTTAAGTGCCATCAGTTTTCAGGTCATAAGACAGAGATAACAATGTATCAGCAGAGCGTATCACCACTGCTTCCACTGACCTGGGTTGACTCCTGTGGGTAGGCTGCATCCAGAGTGTATGTCTTAGAGGGAGCCTTCGGCTCATTGACTAGTGTTTTAATCTGGGTATGTGTGTGTGACTGTGTCTGTGTGAAGGAGCGCTGGTGTGTGGTGTGTTGACTGTAGGCTGCAGGCTCCACCACTGTGACCCTCCTTCTGGAAGGGTCTACTCTGAGGATGGGCGGCTGAGAGGGGTCCGCCAACGGAAAGGGCGAAACCCGCAGCACCACTTTGACCTGTAGGGAGAGGGGAAGCTGGATTGTAAACGTGCGCGTTTTTGAGTTTTTGTTGATTTCAAGTTAGGATCATTTCTACAAATGATAAAAGAGCAACACGGAGGCATAAAAACAATACATTTCCATGTTTTAATTACATTCAGTCATTTGGCAGAAGCTCTTAGAGCACTTATAATAAGTGGATTCAAGTAAGTGAGCTGAAGAAACCACATTATACTGGCATTATGAATAAAACCATTAAGTAAAGTGTTTGTAACAATAACATTGGTAGAATAAAACAATCTGATTCAAACATACACGACTGGAAAAATACCATCATATCACATTCAACCAACGTTTTATCCCTCACCAAATCTAATCCCAAATGCATAATAATATCTAGATCATCTCATGTATGGAAAGGTGGAGAATATCTGTCAATATAGGTCACAGAGTCTTCAAAATGTTCCTGTTTGTAAGCTGTGGCAGATGACAGAATCAGCAAGTCTCTTTTTAAAACCTAAAACTTGTGAGTCTCCCAGCTTTTCCGTTTCTATTTAAATGTTTCCTTTGAAATAGGTATGACATTAAGCTAAACGGAATAGAGATTTAACTCAGGCATCTGAAGATGGATTTAAAAACAAATCCTTTTCCCGGCAGAACACAGAAAAATAGGGGATGTTTCAGCTCCTGAGCCCCTGCTGTTCCCCGCTGCTTATACCGACCTGGTTAAAAGAAAATAGGCTGCTGAGGAAAACCTGTGCAGATGAAAACAATATCTGTCCCTCTTACTTACACCTCTATAATATAGTAGCAGGGAGAGAATAGCATAGAAATAAATATAACGAATTGCCAATTGTCTGAGGTGCTTTTTCCCAACTATAAATTCTATGAAGGATAGTCAGATATACAGATATTACCACACATCCATTTAACTAAATTCTATAATTCCAGAGTGCTTTGTTAACAGATTTTTTGCATGTTCAGACATTAATTCAGAGCTCCACAGAAAATATAGAGGATTTAAAGGCTTTAAGGGATCGTATGTTCACTTAGCTAATAGCTACTAAGGCCCCAACAGCCACTTAACAAAGATCCATCCATCTGACAGATTTGAGGGATCAAACATCACAACACCACTAAGATGAAGACAATAGGTCATTGATATACACTTAACAAACCGAAACTGAATTTATAATTGCGTCAAGTCAGCTGTGCTTTTGTTGATACCACACAGCTGGCACCACTGTATCAGTGACATCATGATTATGAATCTGATGGTCTGCCTGTGTCTGTCTGGTATCTGGTTAGTAAGGCCTCCTCCTATAATTCCTTCCTGTAAAACAGAAGTCGTCCCTAACTTGTGTATTGAACGTGTGTCAAGTTCTATTTATGAAGGGGTTGAATTATTCAAGAACCCATTTACTGGGAGAGATCCCTTCCACTCTCCTCCCCCTTCCCTCCCCTCTCCTCCCCAGCCGTCTGCGTGCTGAGTGCTCCTCCCGCTTCACCAGGTGCAAGGAGAGGGAGACGGAACCTGTTATCTGAAACTCTAGAACGGCCCCATCAGGGGATCTATCAGACTGGACGGCGGCCATATTGATTTTCCCTATACCCAGGAGAGGGAGGGTAGAAACAAGAAGGGCATTAACACCACATTACAGCAGATCATAAAAACGGGGGCAGGAGTGAGGCACCAATATAGGATATCCAACACTCTCCTCACTCTCCTCACTCTCCTCACTCGTTTTACGAGACACTTCAAGGAGTAGACCTGAACAAAATATGTATTTGAAATGGTTTGCAATATTTGAGAAACTTGAGGTGCGCTTGATTTAACTTGTCAGGCACAATGGAAGAGGTGCAAATGCTGCATACAAGGCAAGCTTAATCAAGCATTACTGTCCCTTTTTTTATGGTGGTGGGTGACGTGGTTTTACCTTGCCAATGTTAGGAGTGTCTTTGCTCCTGTTGGCAGCTTGGAGGAGGCAGGTGGGGACAGGGGGTGGAGACTTCTGAATGAGAGCCCTGAAACAGGTGGTGAGGTGGGGAGGGGGACACACCGCAGAGGGGGCAGAGCTCTGGCCCTTCCTTCTTGACGACAGGCTCAGTTTCTGGGCTGCCCTGTGGAGAGAATGATGGAGAACGCTCTTTCCATCAGAGTGAAAATGATGAACACTTTTATTACTGCTTTGCCCCCCTCAGTTAGAGACAGTCTGAACATTTTTAAGACCTGGCTTCAGGCCCACATGTTTAGTCTGGCTTTCAATGTGTTATTTTGTATGTTGCTCTTGTTCTGTGCTGTCCCTATATATGTTCCATGTTTTTATCAGTGTTTCTGTTTGCTTGACCTGTAAAGTGCTGGGTATGTGATAGAAGTGCTATACAAATAAAATGCATTATCATATTATTATACAGTAATTGCTCTAGTAACAACATGATATGTCTATGGTACGGCCTCTATTGTTGTTGTGTAGAAACAAAAAACTATTTAAAAACACAGTACATAGTTGGATTGGTTGAGAATGAGGTTACTGATTGAGGCATCACTGATTGAGTATCTATTGAGTAAATATTGTCAATCACGATTGTTCACACTTTATTCAAAGGAAAAGTACTGTACAAGTTTCCTACTACAGGCTGCATGCAGTGGCTTACCTGATCAAAAAAGACACTGCAGCAGAGTTGGGCGTGGAGGTGACCCTGGGGGTGTGGGGGGCCTTGGGGCTGGACTGGCTGGAAAGAGGCCGACTCTGTCCCTCTGGGAACTCCTCTGAGATCTGAGGGAGAGAGAGAGAAGGTCCATCTTACTGTAAAAGGACTAAGTCGGGAGACTGATAGGGGCATCTTCCCTTACCAACAGAGATTGTTGCCCATGTTCAATTGCATATCTCATAGTCGAATGAAGGCATTACATGACATTAGCATACAGTAGAAGCACATTGGATCATTTGGCCGATAATCATGTTGTTCTACATGTAATGTAAATGTAATGTCACAAATAGTACATGACGTCTGTTCTTCCCGGAGTTGGAGTCCTGACTCAGACATTGCCTACTAAACGTACGCTCACCGCTCCTGACTGTTCTCACCATAACCCCCTGGGGCTGAAGCTGTGTGTGAACAGTCTGAACTGAACCCAACCCCTAGGGTGTGTGTGTGTGTGTGTGTGTGTGTGTGTGTGTGTGTGTGTGTGTGTGTGTGTGTGTGTGTGTGTGTGTGTGTGTGTGCTTAAATGAAGTCACTGGGCTCGCCGTGAGCAAAGCAGACAGCCAGCAGTCTTGTTGTATTGTGGACCCCTCTGCAGCTCTACGTCTCATCAATGTTTCAGCAGGATAAGAGGATAACAACCCAGTTTCCCTCATACTGCTAGTCCGCTGCCACAGGAAACATCCAGCCATGTATGCGGCCAATTACTACTATAGGGGACCCTCGGGCTGGACAGACATATGGAACAGGATGGGGGGGGGGGGGGGGGGGTAGTTAGGAAGGGGAGGGTGGTAAAGTTAAGTTCTCCCACTACTCTAGTTTCTAGTTTTAACATAGCCCCACTGCCCCCCGCCCCACCCCCGCCGTCTCTCTCTCTCTCTCTCTCTCTCTATTTTATATATTAAAAACTGGCATTGTGGAGATATTTACTCAGGGTCTTCTTAACATCAACCAACACAGCATGAGATCAGCTCAGACTACTCATCTGCTCTGCTTCCTCCATGTAGAAAACCATATCAATCCCAACAATAACAAAGACTGTATGTTGATTTAAGGCTGAATAAAGTAGTATGTCGGTAATATAGTAGTATGTAATAGAGTATGCACAGAGCCACACACACACACACACACACACACACACACTGACACATAGGCTCAGGCAGAGAACAAGTACTTCATTAGACCAATACACTAATGTACTGTCGATATTCAAACCTCTCTCTCTTGAGCTGGACTCCAGAAACACTTTCACCATCATCTGTATTTACTGCCCAGTCCCTCTGCGGGCACTATGAATATTTCCCTCTCATCGTTAAGTTAAGTATGACCAGCCTATTGATCACTCATGCTGCTTTTTGACCGGCCGCTTTATGACAGAAATAAATCATGACCCAATTTCTCCATTAGCAATAACAGCATAATGCTGCACTGCTCAGGTTCTAATCATAGCTGATTGCAACGCCATGAATCATGAGCTGACATGCTAGCACGACCCCATAAGAACATGCTTCCTTTCAGCCAAGAGCCCTAAAAGGATGTGCTACAGTGTCATGATGTACAGCATCTATCTAGGCTTTTAGTTGTACCTCATAGGGGAAGATGGTGACTCCATTAGTGGAGGGTATGGACATAGACGCAGCCAGCTGCTGTTGCTCCTCCACCCATCTATCCATTTCCAGGTTGGGGGGCTTCGGTCCCCTCCTAGGGTGGCCGGAGCGGGGGCTGCGGGGGCTGTGGGGGCAATGGGGGCTCCGGGTCTTAGTGGAGAGGTGGGGGCTGGGTGGTGCTGTGGAGATGGAGGTGGTAGTGTTGTTGTTGGTGGTGGCGGTGGTGGTGGAGCTGGAGCCAGAGGAGGGCTTGGCTGTGGGCTGACCGGACCAGTTGGCATGCTCCCTGGTCAGGATCAGGTGAAGGGCCTCCTGCTTCAGCTGACTCAGGTGTGTATCACAGACCTTACAGGCCGTCTGGTCAGTGCCCCAGGTCTCTATGGCACTGCTGTGTATGTGGAGGTTGTCACGGAGGAATGCTGAAAGGGTGGGGTCCTGTAAATTTGGGAAAAAGAAGGTGACCAAAAATATCCATATGTATTCTATCTGAATTAAGAAACAAATTGCAGGAAGTTAAACAGGTGGATAAAATGGCCGAACTGAAGCTGACAACGTCAATGACCCACATTATGGGGGTGAACAGTCCCAGACTACTGTTGCATAAAACCAAGTCAACCATAAAAACGCAGATGTGCCCAAAGCCAAAACCAAAGCCCTGAGCCATCGAAGACCTGTTTACCAAGACAAACATGTTTTTGGCAGTGCATGATTCGTCATACTGTATGAGTAGAGAATTCATCCCAGCTCTGAAAATCAATACAACTCCAAGCTCTTATCAGATTTCTGTTGACTGTGGCTGAGAAGCAATTAGATATTCTCTCTCTCTCCCTCTCTCTACTGTGGCATGTGGCTCCTTGAACATTACATCATATTCTTCTGGGTTATGTCACTCTCAATGACATATCACAAAGTAGAGGACGAAAATAAATGTTTTATTCCGTTTCTGGTGATGATGGAAGAAGAGGCCATGGGGTAGCATTGCTGAAATATTAATATCTGGTTGAATCATAGCTACTCATAGGTCGGATGGCTATTGTTTTCTCAGTAGGTAGAATGGATATTGTGACAAATCCAGATTCACTGAGCAGAAAAAAATGCTTCCAGTAATTTACACATTCAAAAAGATTCAGTGGACCTATACTGAGTATAGTATTGTTTCTATCACAGTGATCATAACAACACGTCGATATAAACTGCTGTGATTGATTAGCTACCTTGCACAAGAAGTGTTGGGGAATGGCCAGACTCTGCGCCTGTCTCTTCAGCGCAACCAAAGTCGCCGAACAATTATCACAAAGTACTTTCCGGTCAGGTTTCCGATCGCTACAACTTTCCGACAGAGTGGGTCCATGTCCAGTGTCATTGGTGGGATATGAGGATCCGAAGGGTCCCTTGAGCGACCCCAAGGATGGGAGATTCGATCTCGGGCATAGAGTCCCAGGCGGATCGCCGTTAGACCCCGCACCCTCTGGAGAGGGACGATCCGTTGGTTGACAGTCCTCTTGCACTGTACCGCTCCCAGTTTCAGCGTATAACCTAGTTGGTTTACATTGAGGTGCGTCTGTTGTCTGGGAAATATAGACTAACACGTTAGCAAATTGTAGGTTAAGGAGAATTACAATTACATGGATATAATAACAGTAGGCTACCTGTTGTCTCACTTCTAGCCTGTATAGCCTAAATTGCTTTCACAGCACAAAACCAATACTGAATAATTGTTGGTCTGTTCAAGTTGAATCATAAGTCGCTTACCCAGTATCTTCTGCTGATTGTAGAAGGACATCTCTCCTTTTCTCTGCGTGAGAGTGAAGCCATAATTTGTTTACCAAGGAAATCCGAACAAAGCGCAGTGATGTTGTATACTTTAGCCTTGATTCTCGTTTTTAATTCACATTAAAAACATGATAAATATTAATCCAGGGTAGGAAAAGTAACTGAACTTCACCATATTGTCATATTGAGCTTGTGGTGGTGTGAATGAATGTGCGCGTAATGTCAGAGCGCATAGTAAGCGCATGGGCATCATCACTATGATTGAATTACTTTGTGTATTTCCCGTTGTTGTCCACAGGGAGGCAGCCAAGTGCAATCTATAGACGTGTTATCTAGCCAGAATACACCACAAATGCTAGTAAATATATATATTGTTTATCTAAAACCCCCAGTTCCTTCATGCTACCTCAGTGAAACAATCAAAGCCATAAAACAAGATAATGATTTGTAGATGCTTTATAGTGTTATAGTATAGGAATTATATTTTGTGTAATCCTTAATACGATAAAAACAGAAAAGAATGGTCATAGTTCGTTCAGAGGTCAAGGTCTGGGGGTTCCGATAAAGGTGCAGAGTCTAGTAGTCAGACTGTCTGCACCACTCCATCAACTGGGGTGTAACTGTGATGGGCCAGGTCGGCACTGTGGTGGGGGTCTCGGGGGTGTCCAGGCTGAGGGTGTTCCTGTTGACACAGTGATCTGGGGGGCGGTAGTACACCCTGGGAGGTGCTGATCCATAAGAGCTGACCATCTCGGGGACAGTGGGTTTCTGGACAGGGGAGGTGATGGACTGGGTCTCTGAGGGCATCAGAGGAAGAACAGGGGACAACCATGAGAACTAGACATAATACTGGAGGGGAGCAATGTAAACCTCAGTCAACTTGGCCAACAGCCACTTACATAATAAAAACACAGTGAAATGCATGTTTATTTCAAGTAAGTAAGTAAGTAAGTAAGTATGTAAACAAGGCCCTTAGAATAATGAATGATAAAAAGTTGAATGAAAGGCTCCCCATCTAAGTGACATCAAATGCTTTTACTTCCTATCTCAGATGTGCTCTTACTGGTACTCTTGTTGGACCTCCAGAAGAGACGCTTCAGTCCTGCTAGGCGAATGCACTGGCCCGTGCTGGTGGCCTTGCTGCTCTTCTTGTGGTGGTTCTCCTCAGCACTTGGTCTTGCTGCAGTGGAAGCCTCTGCCTGGCGAGGGGTGTTAGTTTCTAGAGGAAGAAAAACTAAATGATGAGAGGCTAGGGGTGGATCAGGAAGTCAGTCAGGAAGTGTTACAAAAGGAACCGTGAACGTGAGCATGAGATGGATCTCAGTGTGTACCGAGGATCTTCCTCAGGATGGGGGTAGACAAGGGCTTCAGAAAAAAGGTCTAAAGAGAGCACAGGGGGGAGCAAGAGGGGCTCACGTTTCTGAATAGGAGTCTTCTCCTGCCTCTGCTTTTGGGCCTTGCAGGTAGCATATTCAATCATTCTGGAAGTAAAAGTGCATTATTAAGATTACATTACATTTGCATTACATTTACATTACATTACATTTAGATTCATGCAGTGAGATCACTGCTCATCTGGCTAATTTCTCTACGAGATAAAATCTAGACATTTTGTCTACGGGATCCACCACACATCAAGTTTCAACTTTCAACTTTCAAGTTTATTTGTTACATCTCATACACGAGTGCAGGGAGTAATATTCTTGGGCTCGGTTCCTTGACAATGCAGCATACAAATACAAATAATACAAATAATACAAATATACATGAATAATATATTATTTATAATTAAATTGTATTTCACTGTTGGACTCACTTTTGGCGCAGCACAGTCAGCTGTCTCCTCTCCATGGTCAGAGTGTGTTCGGCGGCACGGGCCTTGATCTAAAAACAAGACATTTTAGAGTACAGACCTGAGTACAGACCTGCACCCTGTAGAAGATGGTAAAAAGTCATCAGGATTTCAATTCAGTGTTCTCCTTACCGAGATCTCCTGGATTTTGTCCTGGAGGAACTCAACCTAATACAGGAAAACATATTTTAAAAATTAAAGAATAAGGAAATAAATCCTGAATGAATAAGGAAGTAAATGCCATTAGACAAGACCAAACTGATGAGTGCGGGAGTGTGATGTCTCAGCATTTGGCATGCTTCCTTACCAAGGTCTTCTGGTGTGAGTATTTGTGGTGTACAGTATCAGTGTTAGGTTGGATTACCTCTTTCTTATAGTTGCTGCTGGTAACTAGGAGCTCCTCTTTTAAGTCTGAGGTCTGTTTTTTACAGATCTTAAGCTCATGTGCGTTGATGGTAATATTCTTCAGGGCACTCGTCCTGTGAAGTCACACATGATTTAGATGTTGATTGAATGGGAACAAATTCTACAATGATAAAACAAGTAAACCTAATAATAACCCATCCACTTACAAGGTGAAAACTGTCTGTCGGTGGAGACTGTCAGTTTGGCTCAACTTCTTTTTCAGATGTTCATTATCTTTTTTTAGAAGGCTGTTCTGATCCCTGAGCTTCTGGACTTGCACTGTGACAGAGTAAACAAGTCACAAGTTCAGAGTGATCCACAACAAAGTCAAAGCTGGCTGATGGGAAATATTGTGAGTCTGTAACATACCCTGGAGGTCTGTGCTGTCCTTCTCCTGAGATGTAGTTTTGACCTGGGGAAAATTATTTTCTTTACAAAAGCCAGCAACAGAGTGATTGTAAAATAATGGTGTTTTCAGGGAAACTGAAGAGCAGGTCCTTTCTTCAATCCACCAACCACACAAAATGTTCCACTCACAATAACTTCATAACCTAAAACTACACTTATCTATCATACTGTGGCTTGATACTACACTTACTAAAACACTGTCCAACATCTGGTCCTGACTCTTAACATCTGCAACAAACGTAATGATTTTATAAGCAGCAACAGAGATTGTAGTGGTCAATCATGTGTATGTGCTTCTACCCTCTGGCAATCCTGAGAAAGACATCTATCAAGTAGATAAACAGTTTGTGTGGTTTTTGCAGGCTAACAACATTGTGTGGATGGCTCACCAGCGCTCTTAGTGATGGGGGGGACCTTAGCATCCCCATGATCGTGCTGTTCTCGAGCCGCTTTTTCAATACTGTTGTTGTCCATCAGTCTAACCTATTAGAGGAGAAAACAGAAACCATATCATATCAACCATATCAAGCTCAATTTCAAAAAGGAGTTTGAGCAGTAATTCACTCACAGTATCTTTGACCGCCTGTATGTTTTTCCTCTGCTCCAGAAGAGCTAGTCGAAGTGCGTTAATCTCTGCAGATCTCTGGTCTCTCTGTTTGTCCACATCTCTCAGTACGTCCTTGGGGGAAAATTAGAGGAGCTTGATGTTACAGAAACTGTCGGATAAGTGGCTGAGTTTTACAATTTACATAACAGATGAGAGAGAGGGGGGTGGCCTATCTTCTAGCAGAAGTCACCTTCGGAGTCAATAAAAACAATAGCTCCAAAACATTTAGTAGGAAACTAAAGTGTTATGGTAGACTGACAGTTGGACTGCCTACCCCCAAGTCGCGACTCCCTTGCAGAGATGACCTCAGGTTCTCCTGGGATCTATTTAGAATGTCTTCATATTCCTGCATCTAAAATCAGCCAGATGTTGAAAATACAATATGGTCAATCGGGATGTTATGTGTGGTTATTCAAATTGAAAAAGTCCCACATTACGTACAAGTAGTTCCATTTTGGTGAGCTTTGTTAAAAGGTTGCATTTGTCATGCAGAATTTCTGTAATCCGTTGTTTGAGTTGCTTCTCCAATGCTATTTAGACACAGTGAAGAAAATGTGATATTAGTGTTAGTTTACATATGACTAAATAGCAACTATTAATATTGTAATATGTGTAAGCTACTTCTTGTGTGAACTGCCTAATGAAGAGTAGGATTACTCACATTGGTGTGTTCTCCTTTGCTGTAACACAGAGAGAGACAAGGGGCAATGAGAAACATGTGAAACCATGGACTAGATTTAGAACTAATGGAGCTTTCATACAAAAAGAGCCCTGATCTTAACTCAACACATATAAGATGATAGTTGTGAAACCTAGACATAAGGCAAACATCCTACCAAATACATGATCGTCCAGATAACCACCAGGAGACAGACCACTGTAGCAATCTCATAGTAAATTGGTGGCCCAGTCATTTCTCAGGAAGAGTGGAGTGAAACTGAACAAAAACATAGAGTAGAAAATAGTAGGGAGTCCAGGGACAAATGTAACAGGATTCAGTTGTAACACCCTGCTTTTCTCCAATCAGCAACAAGTTAGAGAAATGAAACTCACCAATACATTCACAATTAAAGTAATTCAGTCAAATATCTCATCATCTGCAGGTTTTAGTGGGGAAAGTATTTTTTGAGGGGTAAATGTAACTTTTTTGAGCTACAGTATTTTTCTTAAGGGGTAATAAGGTTAATGTTACTTAAGGTTTAATGTCTAGGAATCCTTATTTGTCTATGACTCCTTACTTATATTATTATGACAAATTACTGTTTTGTTGGCTACAAATTGACATGATTAAAAAAACATCAAAATTGCTGCCAGCTGCACTAGTTGGAGTGACCACTACATTTGCCACCACTGTGACTGATTGTCCCAAATTTACGAAACTATGGTGAAAGATGCGTCTTGCCATTGAGATTGTTTAGGAGTTTCGAGGTGACACCGATTCATCATTAAACTAATAGGGTGCAAATTGGAGAGCTAGGAGTGTAGCCTAATGCAGTAGGCCTATAGCTTAACGAATTTGGGAATCATATGTTGAGAAATGTTTTCATGGAGGGGCGCTACATCATTCCTGGGGGACATCATGTTTACTGTACACTTGTTTTGAACTAGAGGCTCTAGCGTTAGGCTACTGTTATTTAGCATAATAATTTGTGTTTTGTTGTTCAGAGAATTAAGATATTATTTTCGACGAGGATCCACCATGGATCAAAACATTGTTAACATTAAACAGTCCCTCCAGGACTTTGCGATCGCATAATTAATTGCAAAATCAACCATTCCTCGCAGATTTTGCGAGGGCTTGCAATTTTAACCAATCGCCACACTTTTAGACCTATCAAAAAAGTGCTTGCTATGTTTACCAATTACCGCACTTATCGCGTTATCCAGTCCAACCACAAACATTATAACGAAAATTCATAGTAACTTCTTAACTTCTTGGAGGCTACTTACAGTACATCCACATCCAGTCCAAAAACGCATACAAAGTAATTGTTAGGTAGTGAACAGCCAGGTGATGTCTAACGGGTGATGTCTCGTTAAAATACACTGACTGGCCTCACATGTATTCTTGCATTTTCAATGGGTATTCGAATAAACGTCATAATTGTTGATGTTCCAAAGATGCCGTCATAAGAGCCGGTAACTTTCTTGCTGAAGTTCTAAAACGTGGTTGGACGCTGATGAATTTCCCCAATGAGCAATCATTCATCGCTGGCCCACAGTAGCCTACATGTAAACAAGTAATAAGGGATGAGTGAGGCCACTGATCAAAAATGAATTTGACACACTAGGCCTACATCATAAACCTATCCATTCTACCTTGCTAAAGAAACTCACACTCAATTGTGTGCATATTATGAAATGCACCTTTATCTATCCTCTTGCCTACATTTCCCCAATATCATCCCAGTGGATGATGTTGAGGATTGAGGACATTTTAAGAACCCGACCGCCCCAAGGCCATGTTTTGTTTTCATGTTGGTAGTCCTCAGGGAAGCTGCAGGAATCAGGTCCGGCTCCCTTTGATCTTATCATTAGATAATGTGCTCGGCCGCCTCCCACACAGATGAGCCCTCGGGGAAAACGGTCCACCTCAGTAGAACTCTTGTCAGCCCCATCCCCAGAAAGGGCCTCCATTTACTTGCTGAAAAGTTCACTTTTAAATTTTAGAGGGTGACTTCCTTAACCTTATCTCCAACACTAACCCTGCCTTCAACTGTAACCCTAGCTCCAACACTAACCATGGCTCCCTAATCCGAGCTATAACTAACCCTAGCTCTTGCTGTCTATTTGGAAAATTGAGCGCTGTATGACAGACGGTAATGTAATGTAATGTTGAGCTGCTGCTTTAGGGGTAATTACGGTAACCACCGCCCACGTCCTTCCCCCTCCCGCACGGGAGGGGCTTGAAGCCACACTTGCGCGCTGTCCTTTTGCCGGTGAAAAGGGGCTTGTAGCGCTAGTGCCATTTGGCGCAGTTAAAAATACACCCGTTTTCCAAGCGTTTTTCTTTGAAGTTGTCGTCTAATTTGTTATTTTGATTGTACTTTAAGTAGTGTAATAGTGTTTTTTTTATTCTGTAATCAAAATGAGTTCAATTAACGTAAAAAAACTGAAAGTAAACGAGCTGAAGGACGAGCTGAAAAGGCGTCAGCTGTCGGACAAGGGTCTGAAGGCCGAGCTGATGGACCGGCTACAGGCCGCGCTTGATGAAGAGGTCCTAGCCGGAGATTCTCCCGTTGGCCAGGAGGCCGAGGAAGAGAGTGAAACGTTAGCCGAGGAGGAAGATACCGCCGAGGCCGAAACCGAGGCCGCGGAGCAAGAGTGTATGGCGGAAGATGAGGACGAGGAAGGCCCGGTCGAAGAGAGCATGGAGGCCAACGAGGTTGAGGAGGAGGAGGAGGAGGAGAAGAAGGAGGATAATGGAGACGGAGGCAAAGAAGGAGACGCCGCCAGTGGTGATGTCGGCGATTCCGCCGTGGATGCCGAGTGCGCGGCGGAGGACGATGACATGGGTGAGGGAGAAGACTGCGAGGAAGAGATGGATCCCATGCTGAGAGCAGATGTGGAGGACATGGAGAAAATAGACGCAGAGGAGGACGGTGAGCCCGGAGATGAGTCTGCAGAGGGTGAGTCGCCTGGTTCAATTTCAATGCTGGGAGTCGTGACTCAATTTTTTGCTAATGCCGGGTGGGTGTTCACAAAGCCAGGTACCACCATCTAGCAGTGTACGAAATCGGTAGCACACAAATATCGGTTTAGCTAACTACGGGAGTAACGGTAGCTATAGGGTACAGGATTGGTCAGTGGTTTTCGTTCGGTAGCCAAGATCTGTAAGAGTGGTTAGCATAGCATAGTTAGCCAACAAGGCACATTCTTTTGTGTTAGCTAGTTAGCATAGCGTAGCTTGCATAGCAGACGTCGGCCTCTCTAGACAAGATTGGGCAGGTGCCGGGTTTTGGTTCAGCTAGGCTGCACGTGGCAAGCGTTTTGTAGCTTTGGGAGAAAGTGAAATGAAGTAGTACACGAGAACATTATCTAGCATTAGAATGAACAAGTAGCTGTCAACAAGAGCGACGCGTTATTCAGTAGCTTGCTATATGGTATGGTAGCAAGCTATTGTGGGGGAAGGGGATCCGTGCACAGTGTAGTTTCGGTGTTCCTGCATGATCATGCCGTAGCAATAACGCATTTGCCCTAGCCAATCTCTAAAGAAAACAGACCATATTTTGGGGGTATTAAACCTCTTACTAAGTTAACTTCTTGGGTCTTGTTACCCTTGCAGTAATTGTTTCCCTCCATGATCTCCCAGTAAATCTTGATGTCATTGTCATTGTTAAGTATTGCTGACCAGCTACAATGTAACGTCACTACCTGGTCAGAAGAGCTTCTTCCTCATTCAGTGAAAAGCATTGAGGTCTCATCTCTGAAATGAT
Organism: Argentina silus; assembly: GCF_951799395.1. Taxonomy (NCBI): domain Eukaryota; kingdom Metazoa; phylum Chordata; class Actinopteri; order Argentiniformes; family Argentinidae; genus Argentina; species Argentina silus. Next base: position 15,089,638 of record NC_139671.1, on the reverse strand, counting down.
GGTGGACACATTGTAACTCATGGATAAGTCTTGTGGGCCCACCACCACAACAGCCAGCTCGACCTCTCTTAATTAAAGGGACACCTCATTACATCTTTGTTTTATTTCCAAAGGGGATGCGGACAAAGACACGAATGCTGATCAGAAGAATAAGAAGGGTGTTAAGAGACGTCGAGAGGAACATGGAAGGGGCTACTTTGAATTTATTGAAGAAAACAAATACAGCTGGTAAGGATGGGAAAAGAAATGGCCTTCGGTATTCCTGAAGAGCCATGATAGCTATGTGAACTGTATTGGCTTTAAGCGCCAATGCATTAACTAGCGAAAAACCCTCACTTAATGAGATCCTTATTACCTACTCTTTTCAGAAATGTTTGAGGGTCATCCCTGCCTTTTAAAGAACCTTACCATTTACTATGCAGTGCCCACATACTCTCTTAAAAATGGACTGCAAATGTACAGTAGCAGGAGAAATGAATAACAGTTTATGAATTGCAAATGTTCCTCATGACATGCACTCATTGTTTTGAGGGCTCATTATGTAGCCTACAGTCATGGTGATGCAGAGCTGAGAAAAACAATGGAGAAGAGTAGCAGATGTGGGGGGTGGGGGGGGTGGGGTGGGGTGGTCACAACAGTCAGTGTAGCGCACAAGGATGTAGTAGGCCTTTTCTTTCAACAGCTGTTTGAACATCCCTGGGGAAATGGATGATCTCCATTGACCTGCCATTGTTGCTCCCACTTTTATGTGTTTTTTTTTATGGTTGTCTGATGTCAAAATATATCTATTTATTTGTGTCATTATATGTAATTTGGTTGTTTTGTTTACAGGACTGCTTTCTCACCATACAGGTCACTCCATGCACTGGGCAAAATATGAATTTGAAAAACTTGGTGTGTGCTTGATTTTGCATGCCGCAGTTGGCACCTGTAAGACTATTCCATTGCTTCCATTGTGCCTGACCAGTTAAATCAAGCACACCAAGTTTTTCAAATAATCGAAACCATTTCAAATATGCACTTAGCTGAGGTCTGGTACACAGTACCTGAGAGTCTATGTTTTGTTTTCATTGCAAGTTGGATGTTATCTCGTCGTCATAATGTCATTCTAGCTACAGTGAACCAATAAAGCCCCTGGGTGCTCTGATCCCTAAACTCTACAGAGGGCATTTCTGCTAAACCAATCAAAGGCTCATGTAGGACCATCCTGCCTTACTTTAACCCATTGACCATATGCTCCTCGGTCCAACTAACTGGAGATGTCTGATCTCAAGGTGCCAGGTAGGCTGATTCTACAATGGCGACCATTTGTAAATCCAAAGCTCAGAGAGCAGTTGAGGACAACGCCCCCCCCCCCCCCCAATAAATTGGTACTTTGAGTTACATTATATACCGCTGCCCTATGGCATTTCCTGCTGCTGCAATCCTCAGTGTAAATATTTTGGAGGTGGTAAACAGAACTCGCCTCTGGGGAATTCAGTAACCTCTCCCTGAATGCAGTCAATTTGGTAAGTCGGTGTACTCAGCATACACCATACAATTCCTACACAAATCTCTCATCACCTCCTATCCTGGGTTAACCCCTTCTTTCACACACAGTTGAAACAGCTGAGTTTAATGTTATCTTCTGTTTCTGTCTTCTCTGTTTTGCCCAGCAGTTTGACTAGAACTTGACCTTTATTTAGCCGAGTGTGCTACACAGGGAGTTAAAAATATACCCCCCACAGCTCTTCACATTGCATGACCCTGGAGGAATCCCAAAGCCATAAACATGCCTTATACCCTGAGGCCTGACCGCCTTTTTATAGAATTTTTCAAATATAAATTAGAGAAAAATACTATTGTTGTTTTTTGTTCGTTCTAGGTAAACACTGGACCAGTAGGTAAGTAAGCTGTCTGTCAACCCAACCATCAGAATCCTAACCAAAGTGCTGGAGTTGTCTTGCCTGTCAGGTTGCTCGTACTCTTGTGAAAACTCAAAAGCATTTTTCTACCGCTCTCCCTCTCTTCCCCTCTTCCCCTCACTGCATTGGATCGATGATGTCACGAAAGGATGATGACCCTCCCAAGTGCATTCTTCACGGCCTCTTTGCGACAGGCTCTCTGTCTCTGACATCCGACTGACAGGTTTTGCTCTCTCTCTCTTTCAGGGCTCTGTTCAAGTCTCCCCTGCCGCCCCTGGAAGAGGAGGACGAAGAGTTTGATGATACAACGGTTTGTCTGGACACCTGTGAGTGCTGATTTAAAACAACGTGTATTGTTGTGTGTGTGTATTAATGATGGTGTATAAAAGATGAGTTGGTCACGCTTAAACAAACAGTAGTATTGGCACTAGTTGACATGAGTGGAGAATGTAAAGGCATATAATGATGAAGTGTGTGCGTGTGTGTTTTCTGTCGCACAGATAACTGCGACCTGCACTTCAAGGTTTCCCGGGACCGCTACAGTGCTTCGTCTCTCACCATGGAGAGCTTTGCCTACCTGTGGTCTGGGGGCAAGGCCTCGTACGGGCTGACCCAGGGCAAGGCCTGCTTTGAGATGAAGGTAAGAGAAACCCCAACTACTATTTTTATCTCCATCAGAGATGTGATGGGATCAGAAAATCAATAAGTACATAGAAAAAATAAAATAGTATTCCTAACATCTGTATGGAATTGGATACTTGAATCCTATGCAGGGATCACGTCACTGTTTCATAGCAAAGCATTTGTAGGCGTTTCTGACATTTGTTCAATAGGTTGGTTTTGGACTGTCTTGTTTATTGCTCCAATGATTGTAATGTTGCTGTGTCTGTGTCCAGATTACTGAGAAGATTCCTGTGAAGCACATCTCCAGTAAGAACATGGACATCCATGAAGTCCAGGTGGGCTGGTCCCTGGCCACGGGCACTCTTCTCCTAGGTCAGTCTCTTCCACTTGCATTACCTTTTAGATTTAAAAATATGCGTCAACAGCGCCCTCTAGAGGGCCTTAAACAGCATGACATGGACAGGAACCGGAAATAAATCCCAATGACGAAATTTGAAAAGTCTCGTCTCATTTTTTTTTTTTAGAACTCTTTATTTATGGAGGGTGTCCTTTTTCAGGGGAGCCTTGCTTACATTAAAGTTATATTAAATTACTAACAATACATTTGTTTCATTGGAAATTATTATTTTGTAATAATGTACAGTAACCTGAAATTAATCCCAATGACAAAATGAGGTTGCAAAACCAGTCAATGGACTTATTTGTTATCAAGTCAGTCTGATTGTAATTGTTTGACTGCAGGTGAGGAGGAGCACTCCTATGCCTACTCTGGGAAGGGGAAGAAGACCACAAACTGCGTCACCGAGGATTTTGGGGAGACCTTCGATGAGAACGACGTCATCTGCTGCCTTATCGTAAGAAACCTTTACTCATTCATAACCTAGAAATATCCAGAATTGATATGGATCAGCCTATTGATAATAGATGCGTCAATAACGATGCATAGGACACCTCTATCAATCCCTGACTCACCAAGATTCAGAATTCATTATTTCTCAGCCTATTGATCAATCGTCAATACATTAAAAAATAATGCATAACAACAACAACTGTGACCTGTGTTGTAGAACTTTGAGGGCGATGAGGTAGAGATGTCCTTCTCCAAGAACGGTAAGGAGCCGGTGGTGGCGTTCCAGGCCAGTAAGGAGTCCCTGGAGGGCCGCGCCCTCTTCCCCCACGTCATCTGCCACAACTGCGCCGTGGACTTCAACTTCGGCCAGATGGAGACCCCCTACTTCCCCCAGCCGGAGGGCTACACCTTCCTGCAGCAGGTCGCCGTGGACGACCGTGTCCGCGGACCCAAGGGACCCGAGACCAAGAAGGACTGTGAGGTAGGTAACCGCGGCAACCCTGTAGATCGCGGGCTGTAATGTTCCAGACTACCTGAAAATTGGGTTTTTATTTCCCTTATTTGACACGTCATCAACAGCTTAATACTGATTGGCTGTGTGTTTGTTGTAGGTAATCGTCATGGTTGGCTTGCCGGGCTCGGGAAAGACCACCTGGGTGACCAAGCACGTCCAGGAGAACCCTGGGAAATACTACATCCTGGGCAGCGACACTATTGTGGAGAAAATGATGGTTAGTCTTCTCTGTTATGTCTCAATAACAGTGATATACTTCTAGCCTAGGAATAGCATTGATGTAGGCCCGAGTTTTTCAAGGGCGCCATTTTTTCTGCCTTTTTTTTTAGTTTCTTATTAGTTTTAAATGTATATTTTCATATCCTAAACCTGCATGTTAGAAGGCCATGGTAATGATTAGGCTATGTATAACCAGTTGTATAGTCTTACGTTATTCCGTAATACTATTGATCTCGTTCATGCAGCTTGGCAGCTTGAAGAGGCAGTCCAAGGACATCACCAAGCTCACCGCCATCTCCCAGCGCGCTCCTCTCTTCCTGGGCAAGTTCATTGAGATCGCCGCACGCAAGAAGAGGAACTACATCTTGGACCATGTATGTCTTCTTAGTATTTCATATCATAATGCTCGACGCTTGGCTGTGGGAGACCCAGGTTTAACCCCTGCCCCGTCACACTTAAAACTTATCACATATAAATAAACACGCAATGATGTACGATAGACATATTGTATACCCCATATTATCCATATTTTTAATGACATAATATAAGAGTCAGCAAAACTAATGCTGTCTACCTCTCCCTGTTCCCTCCCAGACCAACCTGTCAGCCCCGGGCCAGAAGAGGAAGATGTGTCTGTTCGCTGGCTACCAGCGCAAGGCTGTGGTGGTCTGTCCCTCGGACGAGGACTACAAGGAGAGAGCTCAGAAGAAGGCTGAGAGCGACGGCAAAGACGTGCCCGAGCATGCCCTCCTCAAGATGAAGGGTAATAATGCGGTTATCTGGCCTCCATGTTAGGTGTTACATACTCTAAACCAGTGTTTCCCATTTCTGCTGGGGGGCTTAAACATGCTTGGTGATTTCTTGATTAGCTGAATCTAGTCTGTTAGAGCTGTGCTGGAGAAATATTCCAGAGGAAAGTATTGGGGAAAAACTGGCCTTAACCATTCTTGCGTTGTGGTTTTTTATTGTTACCTTAATTGTAATCCCAGACTCCTTATCTTCTCCCCTCTAGGGTTCTTCTCCCTGCCGGAGGAGGGCGAGAGCTTTTGTGGGGTGACCTACGCTGAGATGGAGAAGGACGAGTCTGCCAAGCTTCTGGAGCAGTACAAGGAGGAGAGCAAGGCAGCCCTGCCTGCCGAGAAGAAGCCTAACCAGGGGGCCATGACCCCCAAGAGAGGTGGTGGTGGCGGCAGTGGTGGTGTCAGAGGAGGGGGCGGCCGAGGGGCCAAGAACCAGTTCAACCGTGGAGGTCCTGGACAGAGAGGAGGTGGAGGCCGCGGAGGGGGAGGGTTCCAGAACAGAGGCAACTTCAGAGGAGGTGTGTACATATGTCGGCCATGATATTAAATGTTACAATTTGTAGCCGTAAAATGCGTACATTAAAGATGGGGGTGGCTATTGTAATGGCAAAAAAATTGTACTATTTTGCTTAAGTCTTATATGAAATGTATTGACCTTGTTGTGACCCAATATACTTTGTTATTTTCCATTATGTGACCAAAACCGACTGCTCCTTCTATCATACAATAGACAGAGTGTGACCTTGGAACACTCCTAACTGCAGGCTGAGACATTGTAATAGTGTCTCACAAAGCCTACGCTTCTTTCCCAGCTTCTTTATCAGCAAACAGGTGCAAGATATGTTTACCCCTAGACCTATGATGTATGAGTATTGGAGATAAGGACGGTCCTCTCCTCAGCCACAGCATCAGTATCTGAATCCACACTGTTGGTGAAGGAATGCTGATCCGGCCGTAACCAGAATTGTTTAAACTTTGTATATGCATTGAAACTCTCAACTGAGACCAAACATTGTTTATTGTTCACTGAAAGATTTCCATCACACTATCTGACTTACCTAATTAGAATGGAAACACCTTCACCATTGTGAATAGATGGTTTTATGTAATCTTCTGTCTTTCCACCATGTGTGTCCCCCCAGCCCCAGGACCCCGTGGCGGATTCAGCCGCCCCCCAAGAGGCTTCATGCCCCCCCCAGCCTTCAGAGGAGGGTTCCCCAACCGAGGCAACTTCAACAGGGGGGGTGGTGGTGGCAGCCTAATGCCCAGCCATGGCGGGTCCCCAAGAAGTGCACCAATAAGGGGCAACATGGGCCACAGGGGTGGAGCTATGAACAGAGGAGGTCCAATGAGGGGAGGCAACATGGGCCAACGAGGATCTGGAGCCAACATGAGCAGGGGTGGAGGAGGAGGAGGTGGTGGAAGCCACCGAGGCAACTACAACCAGGTTGGTTTGGTAGCAGATGAGAGAAAAGGGGTCAATTTCAAGTCTTTCCTCGATTCCATGCATCCTCTCTCCTAGCCTTTTTCTCAAAACACATTAGAGGAGAATGTCAGAGGAGGAACCTCAGACGTTCTATTCGAATGCGTTTTGAGAAGGAGGCGCAAGAGAGAGAGGACACATGGAGTCGTTTGTAAGTCGCTTTGGGTAAATGAGTCAAGAAAAGATGATTCAACCAATGCCTGATGCTGTAATGTCTGTAGGAGGACATCTTAGTAACTTGTGTCCCTCTACCCCTAGCAGTTCCAGACTAGGGGAAGCGCCAACCGCGGGAACTTTGGCAACAGGAACGGTGGAAACTTTGGGAACAGCAGGAATGGAGGAGGAGGAGGAGGAGGTGGTGGTGGTGGTGGTAGCAGCAGCAGCAGCGGCGGCGGCAGTGGCGGCTATGGCAACAGGAACGGACAAGGCTTTGGCATGGACAAGGCCCAAGCCTTCAACCAGAGCTGGCAGCAAGGGGTAGGTCATTGAGTTTATGCAACTTGTGAAAGATGAATAAGGGACAAAATCCTTTCTTGATATAAAGGTGTAAAACTTTTGAAAATGTAAGTTGAGCATTTGAATTTCAAGCTAGGATCACAACCGTGATTCGTCTTTGAAGAGGGGATGTGGTTGGCTGGATATGCCCCCCCCCCCCCCCCCCTTTTTTTTTATATTTTTTTTTATATATATATAAACCACTTAGTCTAGTGCTGACTACCTCATGACCATGCCCCAGTAATGCTGGTTATCCCTTTGATTGAAAAAAATAAATAAAATAAGACTGAGGAAAACCTACTCTGTTTAGTTGTTAAAGCCCAAGTTTTCCTTTCAGAGTTGATCCTTGTTGATCCGTGTCTAACCCTCTTCTGTATCTGTCTGTGTCCCCAGTTCTGGAACCAAAAGCCGTGGAGTCAGCAGTATCAGCCAGGATATTACTAAAGACTTTCTGATCAAAGGACTGGTCGGGTGGAGCCAATATGGAGACACCGCTAGCCACGGACACGCGCTTTTTCTAGAACCCACTTTTAAATTAAAAAAATAAATAAAAAAAAGACGACAAGGAGATGGGAGACACATTCCACATCTGAGGAGAGAGGGGCGGCGGGGGGAAGGTCTTTGAAGCTTTATGGGTTCATTTTCATTTGATTTTTGTACATTTTATGATATTTTTCCACCATTTTAAAAAATCACATGCTTTTAAATCCCATGTATGAATTATTGAATATCAGGAACCACAACATTTGTGATCTCAGTGACAGATGTTTTGAAAGATTTTCAGGGTTGTGCATTTTATCTGTGCAATGTGATTTTCTTCTCCTTTTTTCCTTTTTTTTTACGTAATGTAAATATTGTTTTGCTTAGTTTCATTTGTTTGTATGAAAAGTGAAAACACTTTATAATTGAAAGGAACCAGTACTTCTTATGAGAGGCATGGTAGCTAATAGTATTGTTAGTGGTTGTAAATGTAGTCCAAAAGAAACAAACAATTAAGTCATTACAGCGATATAAATTCAATTATGGTTTTGTCTTCTGTTCCTTTTTAACATCAAAGCATGTATTCTAAACTCCATAGATTTGCAATAAACAACATGTTTGATTTTTTACGTCTATGGCTGGTGACTTTTAATTCAAGCTCAAAGGTGCTTAAGAGACCTTTGACTGGGCAGTGACTTGGTTTGCTACTTCAAACCACAAGGACATCAGCCCTCTCTGATCTTCCCATAGTTCGCACCTCACAAATGCCTATTCCTGTAAATGATCCATCTTTGATATAGCTATGAATATTTGAATGCATTCTGCTTTGAATAATTACTTGAGCAAAGGATATTACAAGCCATCCAAGCACTACATCATGCCTTTAATCTTCGTTTTCTTCTGTTCGTGTACGTTTCTTGACATAATGGGGCACATTACTGATCATGGCACTGACGTGGCTTGATTCTCAGGTGTATATTGAAGAGAGTGTGGTTCCTTTATTCGATTTGTCCTTGAAATAGTTATTTGCTTGTGGTATTATGGGAAATGTGGTTCGCTTTGCTTGGTGCTTTGTACTGAAGACTACAAATGAGACCTACATGTTTTACATGACACTCAACACATTTTTCCAGTGTTTATATTTAATGTCCCTATGAAGTTTATCACCACTGTTTTAAATAAAATGTAATGGAAGGAGCTATACTCTGGTTAGTTTGGCACATATATTTAAGACTGTATGTTATATCAGAAATCAACATGTCTCAATTGCCTGTGGTGGTAAGAACTAGTGGTTCTCATTTTCACCAGCAAATCAAGGGCTACATTATGTTACAACTTGTTCGCAGCAATACCACCATAGTAAGTGAGAGGGTCGTTAAAACGTATATACGACTCGCAACGTCAAATATATGTAGAATTATGACTCAATAAATTGGTATGTGTCTGGCCCTACAATAATGGCTGTGAGAAGCCGGTAACGTGTGCAGAGTGTACAATACCAACAGTATTATAGTAATATGTGTATCATTTAAAACGTGGCCATTTGAAATGAATAAGCCGTTTTTCGTGAATCAATTCAGGTTAATTGTTGCTTTATTTAATACTTCATGAAAATATTGTGTGTCATTATTATAATCTCCAAAATACAAAATGCATGAAAGAATGCCCATGAACTGTTTTCAGGTATTGTAAGTAGTAATGCAATTGTAAATGAACCCAACAAGACCTTCAATTTTTAGTATTTCAAGTTATAAGGTGTTTCGGTACAGTACTTGGATGTGTTTTACTTTGACTATATTCATGTTTTTATGTTGGGCTTCTTCCTTGCTGATGGGGGAACAGCTCAATAGCTTTGAATCCTGCTGAAACGTGTCTTTTTTTATCTGACAATGTTTTGATATTTGTGTTTATCTTGGGTTATGTTTTTGTATGCATTTTTGTCATAATGTCATTGAAATAAATTAAGCTTCCTGTCAAATGTTTCTAGATATTCTTTCAGTGTTTTATATGACACCTTCCTATTACTAATACAACAATCCACTCTTCCAATTAAAAAGAGGACACACCTGTGTGACTTTGCATTGTGTACCTAGGCTACAACTCAGTTGTCAAGACTTTGGTAACTCATTATAATGACAAGACCCCCTACACAGACAGCAAATTAAGCTGTGATATTTATCTATAGAGTGCTCCCTTGCTGACAATGTTTGCGCTCTGGTCACCTACTAAGCCATGATGTAAATACGTCATCCACCCTCAGTTTGTGTGGTAGCCTATCGTCTGCACCCTATGTGGCCTTCAGGCTCCCTCTGGTAGCAAACAACGAGCACAACTCTAAGGAAGCTGCTTGCTAATGTTGATCAACACATCTGTTTGACTATCACAGTCAATGCAAGTGCCCTTTCATTGACACAGGAGAAGTCATTAACCAAATCATCATTCGTGACTACTAATAGCATTACTATTTCCAATTGAATAAAGTGCAAATAAGGGTGAAACAAATATGCAGCTGAGGGTAGGCTTACTATGTGTGGGGTAATTTGATTTAAATAAACTGGTGTAAGAATGTTTTAGGTAAAACCTGTCTTGATGGGGTTAAACCACCTATACTGAAAATGAATGACAGTCAAAGTTGTTAATGAAAACAATATTTTATATTTAATCATGAAATATGCCACTCCTATTTACAGCTCAAAAAATATAACATCTGAAATTAAATCAGACAGTTTGGGGGATGATTCATATACAATTCATACAAATGCAAAGATCTCACAATCTTGACTTCATTATTTACAAGGTATAATACAAAGTGCTTGTGAGAGGGGTTGTCTACACGGGGCTGCAGTACAACTCTCCCTGAAAATAACCATACATAAAAAGTACTGTAAGTCTTAATTGGAGATGCACAGTCTGAGGACTTCACTTCAAACTATGGAGATGTTGTCCATGGTGCATGCACATTTCTCCACGATCATGTTGGGGAATTCGGCCACTTCAATCTCGGTGTAGTCGCCCTTCTTTACCAGGTACATCATGGGCAGTGGCGCACTCTCTGCGATGGTGCATTTCCTCTCCCCGTAGCCATAGTTGCGCTTGGGTTGCTTGCATCCGCCCGCGCACTTGTAAGCTTGGTAGCCCGCCGGTTCGATGATCCAGTACTGGGTCCACGTGAGCGCGCGGAAATTTATGAAGTATTTCTCTCTGCAGCACGTGTCTTTGTCTGTGTTCGATTCACAATCGCCTCGAGATCTGCGGAGACAGGTAAAAGGGGACCGTTAGTTAACTAATGCAAATGAAAAGGATAGGCCTAATTGTCATGCAATTGCATGTCTCAAACTCGCCATACTGTATCGAAGGGGTGGCGCGCCTTACCCAAACTCTTCGAGGTTGAGTGTGTAGAGGACGAGCTCAGGTTTTCCTAAGGTGTTGTCCGTCTGGTCTTGGGTGGTAAAATGGACACTCTTGGCCATCTCTGCCGCGTAGCTGCCAGGTCTCTCGCCCTCGATCCACACCTCCAGGTGCATAGGTGTTTTCTGATGCGTCTTTGACCAATAGTGTACCGCCTGCGTCACATCAAAGCTTATCCAGCCAGTTTCGTGAATGGGAATCAACCTACACGAGAGAAAAGTTTGATTAAACACTTTGCAGTTTGCACATAGGTTTTATCAAGAACAAAGAGCGACAAGTGATGGAGATTTGCTCGACATTGTTATAGTTTTTTTTTTAATGTGTAGATTTGTATGTGTCTTACCGAGAGTCCACCAACGAGGTTTTGTTAGATCCGTTCTCAAACATCTCAACCCAGTAGATGCTGACTCGTGCGTTGTTGACCTGCCGATGGTTCTTTCTCTCCGGCAAGGACCGCTTGTGTGGGGCTTTCTTGTACAGTTTCATCTCAGCCATGGTCACCTCGCTGTTGTCGGGAATCCTGGCATTCATGTCGAAGACCATTCGTTGCCGAGTGGTGTCCGAGTACACAAACTCCCCAGATATGTCTAAAACATATAACATTGAAATGATTAGGCACTGAACATGAAATCCACTCACACTCATTTGTTGTAATGCGCACTAGAACTAATATGGGAAAATAAACATTGAGGGCGCACAAACAGCAATTGCGCACGAATTACGCACGGCATCATAAGGGCGCACAAGCTCAGGTTAATGTTCAACAGCTAAATACATGTAATTTAATACATATATTTGATTTTGAGAAATTGAATATGATCTTTATCAAACATTGGGAAAGGAGCTTACCAGCATTTCCAGGGATTCCCCTGAGGATACCCGCCAAACTTGGCAGAGATCGGCGCCGCCTGCTGTGGTGCAATTTCAGCATGGAGAGGTACTTGTTCTTGATGTGCGCCGGAATAACAAGGTTCTCCAAATCCCTTTTGTGAATTTTCGGAACTTCATCCAGACCAAGTTTCTGAAGCAGCGCGTCCTTCATATCTTGATGCGTAAAAGCCTTGGCGACAGTGAAAAACGCAGCACACAAAACACAAGCACGGAGAGAATCCATTGGTAAATCTTCCCAGAGGTTCAGCAGAGATAAGTACAGTAGTCGTCTGTTGCTCAGAGAGAGACAGTGGCACATTGACACCGACGGGCCCTTATATGCCGGTGACACTCCCAGTCGTTCGCACATGGACGAGGGGGGTGGGGACCGTTATCAGAAGAAAGGCGCGACATTAAAGCCACGTCCTAGTCGTCAAGACATCTAAAGTGCCATACTTCAAACGCAACCATTACCCCAAATGAAGTGGCATCCGTTTCATATAGGCCTATGGTACAGGATAATTTGAGCACCATTTATGTAACCTTCTCTGTACAAGGAAATCCAAACATCTTTCCAGTTTAATGATGCTGTCACCAACGCATATATTTTGCAGAGCTTTGATTTTGTAATGGAAAACAGCCTTCAAACAGAAGAGTTGTTTTAACCTCATGTGGGTGGGTGGAGAATATTATATGAGGCATTAGCTTTAGCAATTTACTTTTCAAGAAATGTTCACATTAAAGGATACAATGTTACATATTTATATTTTTATTTACCTAAATCATATTGGGTTCATTTACATGACTTACTGTAGATAACGCATTAATACCGTCATCATGTTATAACAATTATTCATAATGTTCTGATCATTAATTCTTGTAATAACTCATTCTTGTTTTAGCCAGGATTGTTCAGTTGATTCCTGCCCTCTTGTTGTCTACAGCTGCTAGACATCCCTTGACCTTATGAACCCGCCGTGCACCCTCTCAGTAGCACCCTTCTACACCCTGACTAACGTGTACATTCCACTGGACAATGTAAAGCAAGGCCAGTCTGGCAGCAGTCTGTCAGCAGGCTTATTTCTGTCAGACTCACACACTGTGTCTGGCAGCCATTTTAGTTGATCATCAGGGGGACCCATTGCCCATGAGTTTAGGGAGGGGAGGGTGGGTGGGCGAAAGGATTAGATGTTGATTCCAAACCCATCACCCCTTCTGCCCCTCCAACAGATTAAAGTTATTAGCCAAACAGACAGTTAATCCAGGGGCCGCAGTGAAGATGTGGATTGGGGAGGCTCTTCGCAGGTTGGTGATTATCTGATTCCATTGCAGGATTTGCCTTGCCTTTTTTTGTCACACAAACATTAGAAGCGGGGCTGGTGGCTACAGAGGGGGCCTGTCTGAGTTTGTGTATTGGGCCTTATTTGCTCTGAGATGTCAGACAGACTAAAGGAAGACACAGGAAGAGCAAATGACAGATGACTGTCAGGAGACCGGCTCTACAGCCAGAATGAGGACCACCACACTCGCTGGAGCTACTGTAAATGCTGTGCTGTGTTTGTGTTTATTCTTAACATGTAAATTGTATTTAGCTTTTATTTATTTTATATTGTTCTTGCAACATGCATTGTACTACATTATGTTGTCAATATACACATGGAAATATAAAACACTGTATCAGTATAACTGATTTATGGTGCTTAGAATAATCACGGTAGACTATGTGAATTCAGACCAAATACAATAAATTGTCCAATCTATGAGCATCAGTCTATGGATAGCTTAGAGCCCAAAATACACATGAAATTTCCCTGACATTTCAAACCCTAATCTAGCAAATTAAGGTTCTCTTTGTGTGATATTTCTCAGTCTTTCCCTCTTCCCATCCCAATCAAAGACATGTTCAGGGTTCAAAGAATACATTTGATTCTCCCAGGTGCCATTTCTTTTCAATCAAATACCCGTGAGGTCCTACAATCAACAACACAGGTGTTAATTAACATCTCACATTTGCATTAGAGCAGCTGTCCAATTCAGATGTGATCCCCTTCCATTTGTGAGACTAAAATCCCGCAGTGCTTCTACACGTATACAATGGTACAGTGATAGTAGAATCAAGGATTTGTTCTAAAAGCATACAATGGAATATTATTTAATTTGTATATGTGGGGAAAGCCTTGAAATTATGTTGCCAAAATGTAAAATCGGCCTACAATATTTGCATGTGGTTTGCACATTTCTTAGAATCAGAGAATTGGACTTATTTTGAGCCTCTCTCAAGAGGGAGGAGGAAGCTGTGCAACGGTAAATATTTAACTCATTATTTACATGGCTGTATTGTCACTTACTTCCTGATTATGCTAGATGCTGCTACAGATCGTATCTTAACATCAAATATTTGAAGACATGACATCATTTGCTCCCACATAGCCTCAGCTGTAACCTATTCTGCTGAAGTTCATTCTACAGAGTAAGTGGCCAGGGTTGCCACCAATAACCATCTCAGGAGGTCTGAGGAGCATGAAACAGCGCTAGACATGTGCAAGAAAGACAATGCAATTATGGTCCAATTCCATTTCATTGACCTATACAAAGTCTACGTAATTGTGGTAAAAGAAATGTAATTAATAGCGTATGTCTATCTCTAGGCTTTCATCCTTCTTTACTAACTTGAAATGTAGAATTACAAATATAGCCCTAAATTTGCCATTACTACCAGTAGCCTACATTTGACCAACCGATCTAAAATAATCTTTATGCAAATAAGCAGTGCGTTAAAATAATCAAAGCCATAAATCATAATATTGAACCAATAGAAAGACTCCAGATGGACCAGAGACAGACAACACTAAATTAGGCATATCCTCTAATTGAAGTAAGATGCTGCATCCGCCAGGGGGCGGGATTGTGCCTTTTTAGGAGCTAAGTCATTGGACAGTATTTTGGCACTATGCAGGTTTGTGTTTTGACTTATAAACTTTTGTTTTCTTATTTCAATATACAAGTCTATTGGGCTATTTGAACACCCGATATGTTTCTTTTATAACATAAAATATCACAATGGTGTTATGATATTGATCAAAGAGATGGGGGAACATTTTCAAACAAAAGATGATGTTTCTGAAGCTCTTTTCAACTTTGAAACTCATAATACTTTCCATTCTCTTTGGAATTCGTGTGCCTTTGATGTTGAGACTGTTTCGACGCCATATTAGCAGCCAATCAAGGCAGCCCAATCCCTTTAGGTTTACTCATAGTTATGTATGCATTGTAATAACCATTGGTAATAGGCTAATACAACATACAAATTTAATCCAATTATATTTGTTTTTTTAGGTCTATATTTATTTAATCATTTAATTATCTTTTTACATTCATAACTTCACAGCCTAGCTCTCAACATTTAGGTGGGCTATTAGGCTATAAACTACTCATATTTACTTCACCAATATTCGATTGATCAGCACAACAACAAAAAAAACTTCACCAAGGTAGAGCTAGGTGTTATTTCTCTCACTGTCTAAACGTATCCCCGAAGGTCCTCTCATAAATAAAACAATGTTCAGGCAATTAAAGGGCCAGTTATTCATTGGTAAATGTGTCATTCCCTACCAACGCCCGCAGTTTCCATTCACAATATTGACCATCTTTTCCAGCACCCCTTCGCTCCCCGGCCCCGCAGCAGATGCTGTGACGGCAGCGTATGACGGTCGCCATGATGATCTGGGATTTTGCCTGCAGCAGCAGGCTGTAGCTCGAGACGGCAAGCGACCGGGAGGCAAGGGGGGGAAGGCAGTGTCCTGGATTGGTATGAGCAAGAATACAGCATTCTTCTTGACGGGAAAGAGATCAACCTCTGAAAGAAACCGCGTTTTCGACGGCTACGACAATGGACCTATACTCGAGTCATCGTTTTAAACTGTGAAGAGATCAGACCGATGATTTTGGAAGAATGGGAATTAAAGGAAAAAACTAGCTAGCTAAGCCTTTCGCCCTTCCATTCTCAGAGGAGGGGCATTGGGGCTTTGTAGCATTGCAGATCTAGTGTTGATGCATTTTTGTTTGCTGCAGAATGGATAACCACAAATATCAACAACTCAGGGGATTGCTGTAACTGCATTTGTCACGGGTAATATTCTCGTTGAGAGGATTTTTGGATGAGAAGATTAGAAAATTTGAAAGGAAATACCAGCGCTTTCATTACGTCAAATCTGCCGGGCCAGGGCAGGGTCTGCGATTGTGAGTTCTCTTTTATGTGTCTTGGGGGAATAGGTTGAATAAAATGAGGAAATATTATACATCTCACCCACCTCCAAGATACTCTATCGATAGATTTGTAAGAGGAGGATCATGATAGATCTTTCTTAGCCCGCAAATAGCGTTTGCTTGCCTGTGAAGTTTTTTTTTCTTCTACAAGGTGAGATAACTTCTTAGCCCCTGGTCAGCCTGAATATAGGCTAACTGTATAAGTGACTTTCTATAATTTCCCCTAGCCTACCATCACCTGATTATATAGTTTGAATCATGTCGGGAGAGGTGCGTTTGAAGAAACTGGAAAAACTGATCCTGGACGGCCCAGCTCAGTCAAATGGCCAATGCCTTAGTATTGAAACGCTGTTGGATATCCTTATCTGTCTTTATGATGAGTGCAACAACTCGCCCCTCAGAAGAGAGAAAAACATTTTGGAGTTTCTGGATTGGGGTAAGATTTTTTTCCTTCTTCCTTTTTTGTAAGATGATAACGTTGGTGCATTGGCCCTGCCTTCACACATTCCTTTTATAGTAAGGCTCACTAGGCCAGCTTTGAGGCTTCCCCTCTGTCCTATGCAGCTAGGCCACCTCTGCACTACACTTCAAGCTAGTTAGAATGTTATTGTGTTTTTGTACTGGCCTATGACTGCTTTTGAGATACTTTCTATACGACTTCATTCGTGTGTGTCTCATAACAAACACACTTCAGACAAACCAACAAAAGAATGGTGACATTCTGTTGCCATTCGTTGTAGACGTGGTGGCTAGGCCCTAAAATGTAATGGAACGTCTGCAATTTTCTAACCTCTCCCCACTCCCCAGTCGCAGTGAAAGCAAAGCAAAGCACACAGGACAGGACCACACACACACACACACACACACACACACACACACACACACACACACACACACACACACACACACACACACACACACACACACACACACACACACACACACACAACACACACAAACAACTCAATCATTTGCGGAAAAGTGAACTGTGACGACATCGGGTGTTTGGTTTGTGCATGAATGTGGAATGCGAACGACTCACCTTTATCTGACTGGTAAAGGTGAGCGCTGCTGTTGCTGGGGCTTGCCTGTCGGAGATGCCCGGTGCTGCCAAGTGTGACTTCATTTTGACATTTCCCGTGTTGACACAGGACACTACCAGATAACTTTGCGGCACAGACAAGTTTAAATACTGCAATTACGGCCTCAGAAACGTTGTTCTTATACAGGAGTCATTCACTCACAATAGAATAATGACATATGTAAAAAAGAAATGCTACCAAATCTGAATTTTTTGCTTAACTGTAGTGGTTTTAGTTGTACAGCAGCAGTACTAGGCCTATATGTAGTAAATCAGATGCAAAACGTTGTTAAGACTTTACACAACAGTTATTCTATTACTATGTAATTAAGCCTATTGTAAGCTGACACATTGTAGCCTAATTACCCCAGTCACTCACCACATTACTGGATGACATGATCTGATATATTATATTTCATAACATGATGGATCATTTGGATGTATGTCAAATGAAACACAGTTCCCCTAACTAAAGAAACACTTTGAAGTTCTATTTCAAACAGAAGAGAGGAATTGGGGCCTGAAATGAAATAATCACATGCCCAAATAAATATGATTAACAGACAGTGGGCTAGTTTGTCGTCATGAGGCTAGTAGATCATTTTATGTTTTGAGATGAGATTGTGTCTGTCTGTCATTTGTTAGTTGATCCCACGAGTGATATGTCCACCTCGCTCTTCCCTCCTCACCAGTAGACAAACATTTGTATAGTGTTTGCTTTTCCTCTTGTTTGGTGACCTCATTACAGTTGAAATAGAGACCCCTCTATGACCTACAGCCATAAGTCATTGAACCAGGCCTAGTTCTCTATATCCTATCCTTTACCCTACCATATTTGCTAGCCTCCAGTTGATCCTTCAACCCTCAGACCCTCACTACCTGAGGCCAACCAGGCAAAAAGCAGTGAAAAGACTGGATACTTTAAACAACGCTCTTATTTGAATGTAACATAATCAACTACTATTTTTCTTGGTGGGGCCGTTCAGCAGTTTGTTATATTTGGCTAAATTGACTGTGACTTTCACCCTAGTATTTTTTTTACCTTAGCCTGGGATGTTGACTAGAAATTATTATCAGTCAAAAAAAATGTACATACCATATTCACTACCCTGTATCATTGTATATAATCCTCACTACAGCATCTGACATAATTGTCTACCAGTAAATAAGCAGAACATTGGAGACAGAAAACAATGCATCTGGTTGACATTCAAGGTAGCACAACCAAGCTGCTCTCTTTTGTAGTTTGGCCAATCCAAAGTGATTTTCATAATAGTACTTTTATCATCATCGCCTGGGAGGTTGATTCGATTTGTATTTAATGTTTTATTTAACCTTTATATATCCTGCAATATTTGATTAGATGAAGATCAGTCACATCAGAGGTGAACCAATATTAGCCTAAGCCTAGCCAGTGTCCTTGTATGAAATTCACCCTGCACAGCTGTTGAACTATAGTGGCTGTGCTCCACCCTACTGGGCCTTTGATTATCTTGGCAGCCTGCATCTCAAGCACTCAAGCCTTTGTTTAGTAGTGGTTATGGTGGTGTGGATATCTTTGAGTTGAGTCCACACATGTGATCCAGGGCCCAGGGCAGACCCAGGCAGGCCAGGTGCACAGGGGGATGGTTATGCCCGGTAGGGCTGTGAGGAGGGTGATGATGGTGGGGTTGATTGTGGTGCAGGGGTCAGGACATCCTTGTCACAACGCTGGTTGTTATACTGTTTCCTGTGTGGAGATTCCGCGCAGGGCAGTGGCAGGAAACACAGGGGGGACTTGGGCGGCTTCGGCTTTTGGGCACATGATGTCATACCAGGAAGTGGCTCTGCGGCTCTGTATTGTGTTCTGTGTTGGTCACTCCTGTGCAGCAGCTGGCTAATCACATTAGTGGCAAGGTCATTCATTCATTCATTCACTCATTCACTCATTCACTCACTCATTTACTTATTTATCTTCTAATACACTCACTCACTCACACTCATTCATTCACTTTGTGGGGGGAAGAGTTATTCTCTTGCTATTCCATTGTCCTGTGTCACAAAGAGACACAGAGTCACAGGAGAGGCCCACCATGTTTCGACTCCTCTCAGCGGATGCCTCACTCCATAGCAGACTGTTTAAGTGGCCTAAATGTAGCAGACTAGTGTTTTTATGTTGTCCATATCTCATACCAACCTGACTCAGCTCCAGCCCTAGCAGGAGTCCCCATTCCCGACAAATCAAGATGGGCCCAGGGAGAATGTGCAGATAAATCCAGTTTATAGCAGTGGATGTTCATGTTAATGAGTATTGTTAATGGGTCTGTTCAGAGCCATGTACAATACTCTGTACTGTATGGCTCTGGGGTTGTGTTCCGATGTCTAAACTAGCATACCACGTAGAATGCTGTGCTAACACATAGCTTGATACTTTATCGTATGCTAGCTAGTATGGATTTGGAACGGGGCCCGGGTCTGGTTCGTTTCACGATTCTTGTTTGAGAAAAGTTTGCACACCGTAGCTTGATCCAAGTTCTCAGAGTAAATAAATAAACTAAACTAAATAAATAAATAAAAAAGATAAAAACTCACTTCTCGTAAATGTGGGAATATACCAATGTTTCGGTCAACAGACCTCCATCAGGGTTTTTTTTTTTTTTACACGTGTTGACAAGTTTTTTGACAAGTGTTTTCCTTTTCTAGTTTCACTATTCTACCTGAGGGCACTGCTGTTTAGTAGCCACCGCTGAGGACCCAGAGATTTGTAAATGGCTTCCCCCTCTCCCCTGGGGCCTCCGATGTTCTCTCTGGGTGACCCCTCACCCCTCTCCTCTCCAGTGTATCCAGCAGACCAGGCACGCTAGTGTTTGCAGAACATTTTGAAGTGAATATTAACAAACGCACCACCGTGCTGTTTCTACGTTGTGGTGCTGCTGGGAATAGGCCCCATAGCTTAATTTATCCTAGAAGAATGACTATGAGACACTTCTGTTTATTGTGAAGTATAGGCTGGGCTAGTATAGGGCTATATGACTACTCTAGTGTCATAAACTACTCTGTAAGTCTATAGTAGGCAAAATGTATAAGAGTGGGAGTCAATACACTTGTAGAAAAAGGTTTTTGTCCCTGTAGGGGAACCATTTGAAGAACCCTTTTGGGGTCCATGGTGAACTATTTGGGTTATATGTTGAACCCTTTTCACAGGGGGTTCTAAAGCAGAACCATTTTTGGTTCCATTTAGAATCCTCTGTGGAAAGGGTTCTACCTCGAACCCAAAAGTGTTCTACACCTACACATTTGGCTAATGATGGACCTCTCAAGCCAAATGCATGACGGGGTCTGTGTCTCTCTCTCTCTCACAGGCAGAAAAAGGAATGTTATCCTCTCCTTAATGACTCCAACCCAGAGGAATAATTAGCAGTTCTTCCTCTGCCAAGCGCAGTCTAGACCAATGACACACACAGACACACACAGACAGACAGAGGGACATTGTTTTCATCAAATGATTTTTCACTTTGTGAAAGGATGAATTTATGCAGGGCTGCTCGAGCTTGAGTTTTTTTCGACTGAAATGGATCCGTTGCCAACTGGCAAGGACACTTCTTGCATACTTTTGTCTTCTCCCTTCACTTAACTGAACTGGGGTTTTGTGGCCGGCCCTGGGAGCAGGGGAAAGGGCCTAGAATCCACACAGCTCCCAGCACTGAGTGTAATAAGCAGAAAAGATTGGTTCACAGGTAGTGTTTTTGTTTTCCCACCAGTCATTTGAAGGTTAAATGTTCTGGATTATGTTTTGGCAGCCTTGGGGAGGATTTAGTTTTGAAATTGAATTGGCCGATATGATCCCCACTACGTAAGATTCTACAACTGATTAGAAACCAGCAGCTCGCCTATCGTTTGATAACGGTTCAGACAGTGGCTTCTGTGTTCTACAACAATCATGGCCACTGTCGGTGTGAACAGAATATTTACGATCTCGGCCTATCAGTCTGATATCAGTTTGAGTCTGTGCCCAAATAGGCTTCCTCTAACCTGGGGGATGAAAACGATGAACAGCTCCGAGAACAGAGAAGCCACTCTAGCCAGAGTTCATAAATAATGAGCACCGTGATCTATCTGTCTTTGGTTCATCTCTATCACAGGATGTTGCTTCCACTGAGGGCCTGGCATGGGAGACCAGATGTAATAGTATGATTATATGGCAAATAATTCACCTCTGCTCTGCTCCCAGCCCTGTTTTCTCACTCTCTCTCTCTCTCGCTCTCTCTCCCTCCCTCTCAATGTACTGTACGTGTACACTGTTACTGGAAGGGGAGGGGTGGGGAAACACACACACACACACACACGCACACGCACCCTCGAATAGGCCTATATTTATTACTTGTTAGTAGTATTAACAAAACAAAACTTTTTGACTAAATGCCATCTGAACATTCTTCTGTATCTCATTAGATTGCAGATGACACTGCCAATTCAGTGGTAATTTGTTTACTGGCAAAGCTGCTGATAGATGAATGCAGGTAATTATGGGGCATAGACAGACAGAGAAAGTCAGAAAGGAGCGTTTGTGCTTTCTGACCCTCTGTGCCTGCCGTAGTCAGAGCATCCCTGCATTTTGTTGAGGCTCAGCTGTGTGTGAAAGAGCTGACTCAGGCCCCAGCCCTTCATAGCTGGGCTGTGGAATTTGGAGTGGAGGTGCAATGTTAGGACTACAGCAGCTGTTTAGGGCAAGCTCTTTGTCCCCCAGTCCCCACCCTCTCTGTCTTTCTACTGTTCACCTCTATCTCTTCCTCCTTCGCTCTCTCTTACTCCCTCTTTCCCCACCTTTCTCCCCGTCTTCTCTCTCTCTCTCTCTCTCTCTCTCTCTCTCTCTCTCTCTTTCTCTCTCCCTTGTATGTATAGTTCCCTCTACTACCCCTTTGCCCTCTCTTTTTAGTCTATCCTTTATCCTTCTCCCTCCTTCCCTCCCTCCCTCCCTCCCTCCCTCCCCCCCTCTCAGACCTGTGTACTCCAGTAGTCTTCTCTCTGTTGCTATCCCCCCCCCCCCCCCCTCCCCCTCACTCTCAGGAACTGTGTACCCTGATGTGTGGTAAGTCAGTGACTGTGTGTGCGTGTGCGTGCGTGCGTGTGTGTGTGTGTGTGTGTGTGTGCGTGCGTCCAAAGGCTGAGTCAGTCTGACAATGCAGTCAGACCAGCCGTGGGGGTTGAGTGTCCTTTGACATCTCTGCAGTGGCAGCTTATGACACAGGTAGCCTGTCCTGCTGCAGCCTACACACAAGCACTAACACTAGTCTCTCTCACCTGGTTGTACTGTACACGCTGGAACACACTGTCCTGCGTACTAGAGGACAGGCCCACCACCCATAGAAAGAGAACATTTAGAATGGGCATTATATTAAAGTCTATGCAACAGCATATTTTTTTCACTGTCCACGCAACATGGCGGCCCATTAGAATGTTCTGTCTTCCTATAGAACACCGAGACGTGACACGGAATTCTAGGAGATCATGTGATAAGGGGCCAATTAGTCCAACACGTGGCTGCTGTTCGTATACAGTATTATGGGATATTGCTTTGTCGCCATGCCTGTTGTATCGATACAGCCTAGGGCCTCCACACCTATCTCGGTGGTGCCCTTGACTTTTGGTGCGCCGGTGAGTTTGAGGGTGACTGTGTCTATTTTTAGGTCCACACTGCGCTGCTGTGTGCATCTGTGCATGATGGGGATGCGCACATTTTCCCCATGACTCTAATAACAACAGATATAGGGCCCGTCCCGGGCCCCGGTCTCCTTCCGTCGCATCGCTCTCCCAGTAAATGACAGGCATTCACAGCATCTGAGGTCTCACATGGTAGTGATCAGGTGGTGAACAGGGAGACTCCAGCAGTTGAAGAATCGCTATGTTGTCAAGATAGATTTCGGTAATAAAATGAAGCTCCCGTGCATACTGGGCTAATCAGATTACCTGTTTGTCTGCATGTCTGTTCCGCCCACGACTTGTGGTCACAGAATATCTGGCAGCGGCGTGGTAGTATGTGGTTAATACAGTCAAGGTTTTGATTTATTCTTCCTCTGCGTGCGCGTGTGTGAGTGTGTGTGTGTGTGTGTGTGTGTGTGTGTGTGTATTTGTGTGCGCGTGTGTGTATCCATATGTGTGTGAGTGTGAGTGTGGGTGAGTGTGTGTGTGTGTGTGTGTGTGTGCATGTATTTGTGTGCGCGTGTGTGTGTATCCATATATGTGTTTGTGTGTGTGTGTGTGTGTGTGTGTGTGTGTGTTTTTTTGTCTATCCTTTTCCCTCCATCCCTCTCTGATCTGTACTCCAGTGGTCTTCTCTCTATTGCTATCACTGTGTGTGTGTGTGTGTGTGTGTGTGTGTGTGTGTGTGTGTGTTTATGTGTGTGTGGGTGTGGGTATATGTGTGGGTGTGGGTGTATGTGTGTGGGTGTGTGTGTGTTTATGTGTATGTGTGTGGGTGTGGGTGTGTGTGTGTGTGTGTGTGTGTGTGTGTGTGTGTGTGTGTGGATCCTGTTGTTGTGGCGATGTGTTCTCCAACCTCTTCCTCCTGCGTGGGTCACAGGAAGCCGTGGCGAGAGCAATACAGTGACGCCGTCTGGCATGACACGACATCAGGAAGTCCTGTGGTCTCTCTGATTGTCATCTCAATTGTCTGTGGGACATCTCTGCTGCCGGCACTATATATAGTCAGATACCTCAACCATGCTTCCCTTCTTCGTATGAGAGGACTACAGGGATGGGATTATGCGTCTCAGGGTAGCCGACGGCTGTGTCGGGGTGGGTGATTTATTTGCATGTACAAAAGGACCCGACTCTGTGCTCAACTGCTCCTTGGTTGGATGTGTGTTTTTCTCATTAGTCTGTCAGTCCTCTTGTCCTGGATGACTTGTTTTAATACCCCCCCCCCTAACCAACCTAACCCCATAACCCCCTCACAGTAGACACTAATACCCCCATATTGCTGCTGGCTACACATCGGAAAATTGCTTCACACTTCAATAATTGTAATGCTGAACTTAGGTTGAGGTTGAAAATAATTAGGTTTTTACAGGCTTTTCCACCCGTAAATATTTAGATATTTTATGATAATTACGCTCCATATGCTCAAGATGTGTTCGACCCTTTAGCTAAATACTTGCTTTCGTGCATATCCATCTGTTAATATGGATGATTTGCACATATTTTTGTCTCATAAGTGGCCCTTGATAAGAATATATGTGAAGTGAGTGAGCCAGCCAAATATTATAATGATATACAAAAAGATGTTAAGATATAGCCTAGGCTGTGGCCTAGTTTTACTGAAAGAACAGTTCATCATGTTAAGTGTCATTCATTGAGTAGAGCCTACTGTATTTCAATATGTTGCTACTGTTTCTGAATAGAACACCCAGATAAATAGTAAACAGTCTAGACTGTGACACAGATGTCACTGATGAAGTCAAAACAAACCTTTATACTTCCTCTCCCTGAATCTGATAAGCTATCATTCACAAAAAAGCATGAAGGGTTATTTCCCAAGTGTTATCTAGTCTAGTCAGGTTGCGGTTTTGTTCCTCAGGTTAGCCTCACTTAACCAGTTCCTGTGTTGTAGTGATCCCAGAGAGAGGCACACCAAGACTAGCCAACCAAAGTTGTTTCCTTGTGATTGCTGGTGTCGCTGCTGTGTTCGAAACACAGTTCAGTTTAGCCTTTAAAGCTTTTCCAAATAAAAGACAGATACGCTCTGTCCTCTTCATAAAACATCAACAAACGAATGTCTGTTGTTCCCTGTCTATAGGAGAGTGGGAAGGGACAGCGTATGGTATTGACAGAGCAGAGTTTTGCGTTGTGGAGGGCTGAAATACTACCAGTAACATCATGCATATTGGTTTTCTTTCTTTTGTTATTCAGTCTGTTGATCTATTCTATTATGTTAGAAAAAGAACAAACCCATGGCCTGGAACACTCTCTCAGCCTGACCCCCCCCCCCCGTCCCCGTCCCCAAACGAACACCACCATTGCAGGGAAAGACTGCCACTGGCTGTCCACCAGTGGAGCGATTTTGCAATATCACCCTTTGAAATATAATTCATTTTTTAGCAGTCGTAGCATCTGTCTTCTTCTTCTCCTGTGGTAACACGTCCTAACACGCCGTTCTGTAGCCAGATGCATATTTGCGAGATGCTTATGGTTACAAGTCCCAGCATTGACACCTTTCTTCTTCTGAGGGTTATAATTAGTAGTGTTTCCAGCCGTGGGGATTGGTTGTGGCCCAGAAAGTGTCTGCTGTGAAGGACTGCCGATGAGTATATATAGCGTTTGTCCCCCTCATTTATTCTCGTAGCAGTAAAGCGGTAGTTTTGTGGCTTTCTTCAGATTTCAGTCAGCGGAACCCTGTGTACACAGTATACTGTCGTATCCCTGTTCAGAGGCCCACCTGCAACGCAACAGTTAACACACAGAAATAGCCTAGCCTAGCCAAGCCTAGCCTAGCCTAGCCTACATCAGTGCAAAAGTCCTCAGATACAATGGCTACATCAATGTGAAAGTCCTCAGATACAATGGCTACATCAATGTGAAAGTCCTCAGATACAATGACTACATCAATGTGAAAGTCCTCAGATACAATGACTACATCAATGTGAAAGTCCACAGATACAATGGCTAATGGCTATGTTTCAATAGCATACCACTGAGAATGCATAGCCAATGCATTGCTTAATTCTATGGAGTATGCTAGTGTGGATATCAGAATACACTGTCTTGTCTAGCCTACCATTTCTTTTTCCTATCAGTAACTAAAAAAAACAAAAAACATTGAAGTTTTCCTCCTGTATTTTACTGCATGTTCACAAGCTGAATCTAGTGGCCTATTCAGTTAACGAAAGTAATCAAGGTGGTATTCTGTCAATAAGTGTGGCAGTTAAATACGTTTTGAAAAGCCTTTTTTTTTAAACGAAGCCTCTACATTGCTGACATTCACCAACTGGCTACACACATATAGCCAGCTATGGGTGCACAAAGCACACACATACACACAATTGTATTTGCGGAAATTATAGGGCCCCGCCTTTGTCATCTGGTCTGCATCCAAAACGTTGCCATACTAGGGCAGCTGCGTTTGCCATGTTCCAAGTCAAAAGGTCACTTCACATGAGTTTACTGGCTGTGAGCTTCAGGGTTTTCTCTCTCTCCCTGGCTACGGGAGCAGGCTAAACATGTTCCACAGTGCCACGCATCACGCCTCACGCATTGCATGTGTCACTCATCATTGCATAAGCCTCTATACTCATTTAATAAACTTCGGCTCCTGCACTTGGAGGAGTCACGGCAAAATAACGGTATGGACGGTGTTGCAGGACTTATACCGGGGGTAAACTTGTGCTATCGGTAAAACTTCCACCGCCCAACCGTAGTTGCAGGTCACTAATACTTCACCCCACGGTTTTAACTACCTGCGTTATGTCATTTGAATCCGCCCATCTCGTTCCAGTGGGAGTTCTACTGGTGTTGTAACATCGTAATGGTAGCGTATAGGATGAGGCGGTGCAGAGGTTAGATAGATATGGTGTTTCAATGACCTCCACCAACCCCCCTCTCGGTCTTCCTGTCAGCCATGATAGAAAACCTCCAGCCAGGGTACACCTCGCTCCTGTTTCCCAGGGAATGAAAAGGCTTGGATTACCTCTACCGTGACACATTTTGCCACAGGGAGAAGATGGAAGGCCAGACATTTTACGTTGAACGAAAACAGGATAATCTGTAAAGCAAATGGCACCTTTTTTCCCCTCAGTGACAGGTTTTCCTAAAGGGGGTTGGGTATGTCATTTGGTGAAGGGTTCACTGTCAGTGTCATCTCTCAGACTGCTGCAGTATGTAGGTCTCTCTCCATTTTGAGTTGTCCTCTACCTGTTTGTTTAATGCTGGGGTGGGGAGACAGGGCTCATACAGTGTGAGGGTTACAGTGCGGTGTTGCCGGGCGCTAGCTACTACCTCTCTTAAACGTACAATATTGTGTTTCAGCAATTTTGTTAATTGGGAAGACAGTCATCTTATCTGCTTCTCAAGGTTGCAGTCGGTTTCTCATTGAATTCTCGTCTATTGAGTAACCAACACATGTGGGAAAACAGGTTAGGTCATCGTCAACAAGTTAAAAGCTGAAATCAGTCATTTTAGCCCTACATTTGGACAACAACATTTACTGACTATGCAGACAGCCGTAACAAGAACAGAATAGCCTACACCCCAGACTTAGGGCCTAGCCTAGTTGTTAAGCTTTTTCTGTATGTTATCCAATTCAACACTATCTGGGTTTGTTGTGGGATCATTGTAAGGACCTCTGTACCTCCCAAAGCAATCCGATCCTTGAGCCGCCTCCCTTTGATGACTTTCAGACCCATAAACTCATTTGTTGCTTCATTTGAGAAACGAGCACTTCTGCTCACCATAAAAACACCAGGTTCATGCAGCTGCCCCTGTCAGTCGTTGGGCCTTCTGGTCTACAGATCCCCAGACATGCTGAAAATCCCCTTCTAAACTGTAAAATCCCCTCCTAACTCACGCTCTGGGACGTTAGTGGTGTTTTAGGTGGATCTGTGATGGCAGCTTTATGATATGAGAGGTATCTCACCACTGACACCAGTGTAAAAGCATTCCTTACAGCATTTGGCTTGCATCACTGCAATGGAACATACACAACATCTTGCTCACGGCACATATGCCTAAGTCTATATGCCTTAGATGTCAGATTCGTCAGTTTTCCATAAGAAAATAGCTTTCAGGGTCTGGAGGTTTTGAGTGCCACGAACTCCAGAATTCTGTCAACAAACTGCGCTGAGCCAACGTGTGTCGTTTGTGTGTCGAAAATGTGTTTCACATTGCCTACGTTTAGGGCGGAACAGAAACGTGCGTGGATTTTCTCATGTTTGCATTTTTACTGGATTGCGTGTTCCCCTTCTCACACACACACACACACACACACACACACACACACACACACACACACACACACACACACACACACACACACACACACACACAGTAGTCGGCCATGGCACAATCCAGATCCTATCTATTGTTTGTCTAGTCCGCTCCGCCCTCCCCTCTGGTTTCTTAATATTTTGGGAACATCCTGTTTGTGTGTTTACCGCGGCTTAGCACAGATCGTTCAGTTTAAAAAAAGGCTCTGACCAGCCATGCCTTCTTATTACAGTGCAGAGCTTGGGAGCGGGGGGGGGGGGGGGGGTGGTGGGGTTGGGGGGGTGGGGGGCTCTCTGGGAATTCTGGTGTCACTGGTGTGCAGTGTTGCATTAAACCCAATTTAATGCTCCGATGCATGTTTATGTGGTATGTAAGTGATTCCCAGACGCGTTTATGTATTTTCGGTACTTATTAATGATTTAATGCCTTACCCCTCCTCTCTGTGATAGCTGACATATATCACACATGACAAAATACATGCTATTCAACTCCCCTTGGCATTGCCTCGGGGGATCACAAGCTCGGGACTGTCTGATTTTTGGCCAACTCCTTTAGTGTCAATCGTCCCCACATCTGTGAGGGGAGCCCCTGGCCAGGACTTGAAGGGGCCGGTTCGTTTTCATCTGTAATTTGCAGAATTAACGGGATGTTTTAAAGCTACTTGGGACTAAATGCCGAAAGGTTATTTTTGAACTCGATCAATGACGATACTTGGTCAGTCACTCAAGCAGAGTTATTTAAATGCATTCGATTTTCTTGTAATAACGGCACCGGCAGTTGGTTTCCCTGCAATTTTGTACTTTGTCTTTATTTAACCAGCATGTCCCACTGAAATAAATAAATGGCCTAGAAGGCAGCTTGAATGTCAATAGATAACTGGCCCAGAAGGCAGCTTGATTGTCAATAGGCCTATGTTGCTGACACAGTCGGATCCTGAGGCAGGTCACGCAGCCATTTTGATTTGGAGGGGAAGGGCAACAGGCATGCAGACTGACAACAGATCCCTCATGAGTAGGGCCAGGTGTTTTTCCAGACCATGAGACCCATGAAAAACTCTGGGCCCTAGCCTAGTCAACCCAAGAAAAACTCTGGGCCCTAGCCTAGTCAATAATCATTGACCATGTGATCTAATCAGAAAAATCTTCAGGCCCTAGGCTAGTTATTGACCATGTTGTCGAATCATGAAAACCCCCCCGTGACCGAGCCTTGTATTAGTCTAGAACTTGGGCCCTCAGAGCTTTTCCTGGTCAGGTCACGTGGTCAGGAAACAACTCCTTGGCCTGCTTATGAGGTCTCATGGTCACGTCCTTCCAGTAGTGCTACGAAAGGCCATTCCCAGGTCTGGCGTACAGGATCTGGGAAGTTCTCTCCTGGAGGCGGCATTTTTGTGTCGTTACCTCACTGTGGCCGTAAATAATCACTCTTATGGCTTCCAGATGTCTCCTACTGGAGCAGGGGATGGATGTGGGATTGGAGACATTGCACTGCTGAGGGAGACGTGCCGGCTCTCCCCCCCCCCCCCTCCTCTCGTCTTCCCTCTCGTCCTCCCTCTTGTGGTTCTCTCATTCCCTCATTCCCTCTCTCTACTGTACACATTTCTGTTTCCAGTACAGAGGCTAAAGCAAATATACATTGGCACATGCAGACGGGGGCACAGATGGAGGGGCACCCATTGAAATGATCTCACACGCACATGCCGCATGCTTGCACACACACACACACGCGCATGCATGCACGCACACGCACACACACACGCACACGCACACGCACACACACACGACTTGTCATTGTCAGTGATAGCAACTAGGCTACTGGCAGAAGTGGAAGCATCCAGATGCATTGTAGTGTGTGTGTGTGTGTGTGTGTACTATATGGAATACAGTGATGTGCTAATAGACTGGGTTTGGATTCATATCAAACCAGTCTGCCTGTGAATGAGTTACTCATGATGATTTCCAGTCGCACTGCATAGCCTGCGGTGTGTGTGTCAGACCCAGAGTGTCACTCACTGTTAATACCAACCAAACACTCGTACCGTATTCTCTGTTTTGACTGGATGACTGACATTTCATCGCTCTTGCAAAACCCTCTGAAAACAAAGACACCCACTCACCATTGGGTTGGATATTCATGTGTAAAGCATTGCAAACGCCTTGCGCCACACCTTGTCGTAGCAACTGTTGCTATGTTTTGGTGTGACTGTGTATTTTGATAGTGAGAAAAGACATATAGCACTGTAAGACCTTTGTCTGAATGGCGGTGTTAAGTAGGGGTGATGTCACAATGTACATTACTAGAACATAAGATAAATTAGACGGTGATCCTTGGGTAAAGCTGGGAGAGACGTGCAGTGTTAGTTTGGGTGTGTTGGTGTGTGTCTGCATTTATAGTGTGTGTGTGTGTGTGCGTGTGTGTGTGTGCGTGTGTGTGTGTGTGTGTGTGTGCGTGTGCGTGTGCGTGTGCGTGTGCGTGTGCGTGTGCGTGTGCGTGTGTGTGTGTGTGTGTGTGCGTGCGTGTGCGTACGTCCGTGTGTGCGCGTTTGTGTGTGTGAGTTCCTCTTATCGACACAAGACACAAATGGTTTCCATTTGTAAATCACAGCACTGACTGGTGCTTTAGTCATAAAAGCTCAGGAATGTAGCGCTGTTTCCATTGACAGCCTCACATTTCCTGAAAAGCAATCGGTGTCGTCTGCTCTGGCCATGCTCTGTGTCTACGCTCTATTCTGAGAAACTCTTTAACTAGCCTATAAGGAGCAGAGTACACATCAGATATAACTAAGGATACTAGTGAGCGTTTCTCTCTTTCAAGGCCGTTTGTTGTGGACTAGCTTATGGGCCTGGCTCTCAGATAAAAGACATTCTCTCATCTCTGTGGTTTTGCCAAAGCTTGCCTCACTTCACCCACTAATCAGTGAAGTAGGCCCCCCTTACTCCCTACGGTTTGATGTTGGTGTGTGTGTGTGTGTATGTGTATGTGTGCGTGCGTGCGTGCGTGCGTGCGTGCGTGCGTGCGTGTGTATTGGGATATGCCCAGTGATGCCCTGCCCCTGGGTGATGTAGACTGGGGGGTAAGTAGGGAGGAAGTTGCCCCTAGATCAGTTTTGAGTTGGACACGACGGTAAAGGTTAAGATTCAGGGAGAGGAAGCCGATCCCAGATATGTGCCTATGCCTGGTAATCGACCTGGGCAACTTCGTCATAGAGCTGATTTGGAATCAATGCATACAATTGTTATGCACTTCTTATAGCATTGTAATAACACATCGTATTACACTTCAGTGGTTATTTGGAGCAGGTCGGTCTGTCTGGTCTGATGAGAGCGACCTGCAGGCTTGGTACTAATAGTCTAATAGTGTCTAATGGAGCTGAACGGTGCCAGGTGTTTGCGTTGGCGTGGTTAACGTTCTCTTCCAGCCAACCCTGTGATCTCTGGACCACAGCCCTGGTAGCTAACTCAGGTCAGCCCAGTTGACCAGAGCCTGTTGTGGTCCGAGGGTCTGTCCACCGACCACACGCTGTCTGAGCTGTCTACTGTTCACGGCAGGGCCTGGGGTCAATTAGATTTCAATTGAAGTGAAATTGTAATTCGGGAATGGGGAAAAAGCACAAGCAATGAAAAGCGTCTCCTTTTTCAGTTAAGTGGGGAATCGTCGAAAGTAAATGCCTCGTTTGCAATCACTTTTGATTTTAGGCTACTTCCTGAACTGATAATGACCCCCAACCCTGGTTCACTGTTCAAGGGACATCACTTCTCAGACCAGGGCTGTGAGCTAGGCTACATTAGCAGACTAAGAAGAGGAGGATTGTGGTCTCAGTAAGGATAGGCCTAGATTAGGTTCTCTGTTTTCCGCCTGCCTTCCCGCCCAGCGCCCCCCAACCCCCCCCCCCCCCACCAGGCCTGCTGCCATGTAAGCTGGCCCTGCCGGGGAGGGTGAAAAAAAGAGGTTG
>NC_139671.1:15047739-15052739 GCF_951799395.1 Argentina silus | reverse complement strand
CAGCCTCATTGGGCAGAACTGCCGCCCCTGTGTGTTTGACTCTGGACATGGGAAACTTATCTACAATAACAAACTGTAGCCGCTGTAGCCCCGAATGCTAACGCTACTGTACCCATTCTACACAGGTAGAACGCAAGGAGCCGCTTTTGCCATTGAGTTAGATTAAGCTTTCCCTTGTCCAGACACACACACACACACACACACACACACACACACACACACACACACACACACACACACACACACACACAGGAAGAGAGGATATTACTTTGACTGTATTTGGAGTTTCTAAGTTGGTTAGGAATTGAAGGATGAGATTGAATAAACTTCTCATCAGTCTCCAGAGGATCTGAAATTAGGTTTGCCACTAGAAACAGACACAGACACCCAAACAAACACACAGGCGTCCGGAACACAGACACTCAGGCATACAGACACACAGACATACAGACACACAGACACACAGACACTCAGACATACAGACACACAGACACACACAGACACTCAGGCATACGGACACGCAGACACACACACAGACATACAGACACTCAGACATACAGACACACAGAACACAGACACATAGACACTCAGGCATACAGACACACAGGCATACAGACACACAGGCATACAGACACACAGACACTCAGGCATACAGACACACAGACATACAGACACACGGACACACAGACACATAGACACTCAGGGATACAGACACACAGGCATACAGACACACAGGCATACAGACACACAGACACTCAGGCATACAGACACACAGACATACAGACACACAGACACACAGACATACAGACACACGGACACACGGACACACAGACACATAGACACACAGACACTCAGGGATACAGACACACAGACACTCAGGCCTACGGAAATCAACAGGGATATCGATGCCTGATTGAACAAAGTGTGTTACTGCCACTGCACCATGTGCCAATGTGGGTAGAGGCACGGAGGTGACAGTTGACCTTTCAACCCCCCCCCCCCACCACCCCCACCCCCAGACGGCGTGTTTCCGGGAGGAGCGGGACGTGCTGGTGAACGGGGACAGCCAGTGGATCACCACCCTGCACTACGCCTTCCAGGACGACAACAACCTGGTGAGATGATCACTCCTTCACTCATCCTCCCCCTTTATCACACTCAAAGCCGTCTGAACAGAGGGGAGGGATGAGGGGAGTAAAAAGGGGGATGAGGGGAGTAAAAAGAGGGATGAGGGGAGTAAAAAGGGGGATGAGGAGAGTAAAAAGAGGGATGAGGAGAGTAAAAAGGGGGATGAGGGGAGTAAAAAGGGGGAGGACGATAGATGGAGTGAATGAGTAGGAGAAGGCTTGTGAGAGGGAAGAGAAGGAGAGAAGAGTAAGAATCCCCACCCCAACCCCCCCCCCACCACCCCCTCTCCCTTTAAGTTTCAGTTTCACATGGACCCAGGGTTCAAATGAGAGGGTCGCTTCATGCTTGTCATTCTCGGCATTCTCCTCATGATAACAAATGTTCCCCTGGACACTCCCAGAAATGTTAAGCGTATGACATTTGGTCCGGCCTGGCTATTTTTAGGTTAACCCCGTGAGTCAATGTGTAATTTAAACCCTGCGTAAGAATGCCCTTTCACTGGGGATAATGTGAGGGGGGGGGAAGATGAAGGAAATGGTGAAGGGTGGGGACTGATGGAGGGAGGGAGGGAGGGAGGGAGGGAGAGAGAATTAAAGACAGAGAGGTGGTTGGTTGAGACAGAATTTGGTTGTACTGTGTCTCGCCCCCCCCTCTTACAGGGCAACATCAAGCTAGAATAGTAGTAGCTAAACAGACACATGTACAGTACTGGGGGTGGGGGCGGGGGGGGGGGGGGGGGCACATACACATCAGGGGAGGCTGGTGGAGGAGGACATCAGACAACAGGCTCATTGTAATACAAGGAATGGAATGAGGAACGGTATCACCGTTCCTCATTCCATTCCACGCATTACAATGAGCCTGTCTTCCGATGTCCTCCTCCACCAGCCTCCCCTGATGTGTATGTGCCTGTCTCCCCCCCCCCCCCCCACCCCTCCACACCCCCCACCCCCGCTACGGAAGGACACAGAGAGCGATATGCTACTTCAAGCTTGACACATGTAGTGAGTGTCACTCAAACAGGTGTACAGTATTGTAATCCAGCATATTGACGGTGCACGTGTGTTCCTTCCAGTACCTGGTGATGGATTACTATGTGGGTGGGGACCTGCTCACCCTGCTCAGTAAGTTTGAGGACCGGCTGCCTGAGGACATGGCCAGGTTCTACCTGGCTGAGATGGTGCTGGCCATCGACTCTGTTCACCAGCTCCACTACGTCCACAGGTAAACTACGTCCCCCGGTCCCGTACGTGTGCGTGTGCTTGTATGTGTATGTATGTATGTCTGTGTGTGTGTGTGTGTGTGTGTGTGTGTGTGTGTGTGTGTGTGTGTGTGTGTGTGTGTGTGTGTGTGTGTGTGTGCTTCTGTGCGTGTGTGTGTGTGTGTGTGTGTGTGCTTCTGTGCGTGTGTGTGTGTGTGTGTGTGTGTGTGTGTGTGTGTGTGTGTGTGTGCGTGCATGCGTGTGTTGGCATGTTCATGCATGTTTCCGTTCTTGCGAATGATTCCAAGGAAGGATGCAATTACGTGTCACTATTACTTGTAATTACACTGTAGTATATGAACGAAAACAAAAACTGTCCAAAATGGATGTTGTAGTGATGATTCCCTGGCTGATGTCCTACAGCCAATAGACAGCCAACAGACAGCCAATAGACAGCCAATAGCCAGCCAATAGCAGAGCTCCTCAGCGCTGGCAACCGTGCGGTGGGAACCACTCTCCATCTCTGACACACACAGGAAGTGGTCGGTGCTCCTCATTTGCATAATGCCAGCGCCCGAGGCTTCGGATGAACGATTTGTTTGTGTCCCCAAAAAGACAGGGAGGGTGTTAGAGAGAGAGAGAGAGAGAGAGAGAGAGAAGGGGGGACGGGGGGAGACGGGTGGGGGACAACGGCACAGAGGCACCCAGGGGTTAGGGTGTGCCCACCCTGCAGTTGCATTGATCTGGCAGCGGAGTGACTGCGGAGTGGAGAGCGTGGAGGAGCCACTAATTGTATGGTGTTTCCTGGGGGCTGTGGGGGGTGGTGGCGGTCATCATCTCCGTTACCCTGCGAGGCCCTCAGGGACGCTTTGGGACGGTAATGACGGGGTGCCGGGTGTGGTCCACCTCCCCCTCTCGTGAGAGATTGGCACGGTTGGTTTGTGGAGGGTGGAGACGGCAAGGGCAGGTCCCATGAGGAGGGTGTGTTCTCTCACTGCGTGTGTGTGGGTGTGCGTGTGTGTTTGTGTGCGTGCGTGAGTGTTTGTGTGCGTGCGTGAGTGTTTGTGTGCGTGCGTGTGTGTGTGTGCGTGTGTGTTTGTGTGCGTGTGTGTGTGTTTGTGTGCATGTGCGTGTGTATGTGTATGTGTGTATGTGTATGTGTGGGTGTGTGGGTGTTGTTGATGTGGGTGTGTTATGACTAACTAAAAGGACAATACATTAACCCTGTAATTACATAAGTATATAAGGCCAGTTTAAGGCAGCCTAAATCCATGTATCAGTTTCCGTTTGACCAAATGCTCAACTAGGCCACATTCTGAAATGGAAGCGGCCTAGTTATAGAAATGGTCAAAGTAAGTCAAGTAGCTCAGTCCTGAAAAGTAAAAGTATACCCCTATAAGCATAATGCTTGGTCACGGTCTACAGAATTATTCATACTTTTTGTTTTGAATGTGTAAAATAATGTATTTTTCAAATTTCAATCGTAAAACAGATGACCCTGCCATCTTGTCAGGTCGGTTCTTTGTTGTTAAACATGTTTTATTTCAAGGACACTAAGCTGGACACACAGAGGTTAAATACATTCAAATGAGTAGAATAACAAAGAGCCTGGATGTCCCTCTGTCTCTCTGTCCTTCTGTCCCATAGTCCTGTGTGAGAGAGCTTGGCTGTTGTTAACAGGACTGAGTCAGTGGTCAGTGATCTGCATGGCCTCCCACAGAGTCTGACTGACGCTTCAATGGACCAGCCCAGCATGGCTGAGCTCTCTGTTAGCATGCTCTGCATCTGTCCCCGTCCCCCTGTGTGTGTGTGTGTGTGTGTGTGTGTGTGTGTGTGTGTGTGTGTGTGTGTGTGTGTGTGTGTGTGTGTGTGTGTGTGTGTGCGTGCGTGCGTGCGTGCGTGCGTGTGTGTGACAGTGGTCACCTGAGTGTGTGTGTGTGTGTGTGTGTGTGTGTGTGTGTGTGTGTGTGTGTGTGTGCGTGCGTGCGTGGAGTGTGCAATCGTGCAAGTGGTTGTGTGTTTATGTGCGATGGTGTGTGTGTGTGTGTGTGTGTGTTCAACTATTGATCAGAGCCATATGTGTGTTTCCATTATTGATCAGGGCGCCATGTGGTCTCCACAGCCACGTTTCCGCCCACTGACCTATGAGAGAAAGGCCTTTCATCAGCACACACACACACACACACACACACACACACACACACACACACACACACACACACACACACACACACACACACACACACACATCTCATTACCTGCTAATATCACCCATCAAAGAGCTCAAGCCACCGTAACAATGGCAGGAACAACAATACCCCCGGTGTTAAGCAAATCCCCACACTGCAGAAATGATATCTAGACCAGCAACGGCTACTATCTGTCCACTGTCTGTTGTCATAAAGGGGGGGCCGACCCATGGGATTGTCATCTATTGATAAAGATGAGCTGAATGGGGGAAGGTTGAGTGAGACTCAGCTGTGTGTGCCTCCTTCTCTCTCTCTCTCTCTCTCTCTCTCTCTCTCTCTCTCTCTCTCTCTCTCTCTGTCCCTCCTCTTCCTTCAGGAGTCTATGCGGTGTAGCCTGGTGTCGGGCCGGCCAGATGGCCCTCACAGATGGATGCTGCGGTCTTAGAGGAGATTACCTCCCTCTATTCTCAGCCCCGCTGCTC
>NC_139671.1:15027739-15030239 GCF_951799395.1 Argentina silus | reverse complement strand
AGTTTATTTTTAAGTGTTGTCGTTGCTCAGAACATCACATTGAGTTTCTATGATTTCTGTTTACATTTTTCTGGTTTTGTTTCATTTCTCTTGACATTTTCCCAACTGTTTTTTTTTGTTTGTTTGTTTTTGTTTTTGGTCCTCCTTGCTTTCATTTTTCTGGTACGTCAGGACTCTTTCTCCTCATCCTCATCCTCTTTAATTGAGTTATGGGAAGAAGTAAGTGTCTGTCGGCCAGTAAGTAAGAGAGGTGTGAGTAGCAGCTGCAGTAGGTGGTGAAGTAGCCAGAGTGTGTGTGAGAGTGTGTCCAGTCGCTGGCTTAGAGACAGTGTTTGTGTGGGTTGTGTTGTGTGTGTTAGGCACTAGGCAGCGGCTCCTCTGTGTGAGTGTTAGTTGAACGTCATTGAATGGGGTTGTCAGTGCTTGGTCTTGGCTTTGAGTCCAGGCGCTGCTGACTCGTATTGCTCTCTATCGCTCTGTCGTGACCTTTTTCCTGTGACGTACAGTAGACCCCACGTCCCTGAAAGACAGTGTCCCATCATCACATGTAGGAATCCATGGTGTAAACCAACCCTTCCCCACTTTCCCACTCTCTGGAACGCCATTCCGTTTATGTGATGGTTCCTTTATTATTCTTTCCAAGAGCCTCTCCGGATGTTTCAATATTTACATCTCTTTCTCTCTCTTCATCCCTCTCTCTCTGTCTCTCTCTCTCTCTCTCTCTCTCTCTCTCTCTCCAATGAAGCGCTCACCGTCCGTTGGGCCAGCTAGCAAAGGCAGACGTGTAAGCACCATCTCTGTGCTCGGATATTCTCTGTCCCCCCCCAAAACCATCTTCTGGATGTTGTCTGTTGCATGACTGGTTATGTTTGTGAATGTTTATGAATGCTTATGGATGTTTATGAATGCTTATGTCTGTGTTGTGTTGTGTTGTGTTGTGTTGCATGGGGCTTTGTGGAAAAGGCAACCCTGGACTTTCATATGACCTTGATCGAATGCTTCCATCCCAGATCCAAGGAGGCCTGGTTGTGTTCCAATATCAGCTCTTGCATGCCGTTAAGATCGTACACTAGCAATGTACACTGTATACGCTATGAATATCTGTACGTCCCAAACTGCAGGATGGAAAGATGACTGGAGACACTTGTCATTTCTGGAGACAGGCGTCAGCGTTATGATTGCTAGCGAATGGAATCTGAACAGTAACAAATGAACGGTGAATTCAAGTAAACGACTCAATTTTACCGTACCTGAAAAGCTTTGTAAAACTTTTGGGCAAATCAGAACATATTGTAACGACCCTGTGTTAAGGCCCGTTAGCAGCTCCGCCAAGGGAGTTAACTCCCTTGGTGTTGTAGCTAACGCGGCCGGTTTGTCAGCGGAAGATTGTGAGTTCGATAACCGCAGCTCTACCCCGCCGTTCACTACAATATTTACTGTTAGTTGGCTACCTCACAGATGGACATTTGCTACCCAACCATAACACTGACGTTAACCTGTCTCTCAAAATGGAGAGTGTCTCCAGTTATGTTTACATTCCACAGTTTGCGATGGACTGGGTGGACTTTCATAGCGTATGTATTGGCTGTGAATTCTATGTGGTTTGCTAGTGTGGCTACTGGAATTTGGACTTGGCTTTCTAGGCATGGTGAACGGGTGTATGCTGTGCTCTTTCGTCCTCACGTACTGTATGGGCCGTATCCCCCCGGACCTGGATTAAGCCTAGTCCTCGACTTTATAAAGCATATTCAATGGCTTAATCTGTGTCCGGGAAAAGACGCCTCGAAATGTATGGTTTCAGTTTCTGTTACCCTCCAAATGGCTTTGTGCAGTTACCCCCCTTGAAACGCATGGTGTATAGTTTGGTTCTGCTGCCCTTTCCCTCGTGTGCTTCTTCAGTTGGTGGATTTGTGGTCCAACCGCGATACACACGACTAATGGAGCGTCGGACTCTATCTCGACGACCACAAGACCTCTTCATGGTTCAATGGATTTCCCTCTCTTCCCCCTAAGCATGGATGATGGTGCTATTTGGTCCGTCTTGGTTTCGTGGTCCTTATCTGTCCACAGCAACACTACATCCTCTGTCTAACACCCCCCTCCCTCCCTCCCCCCTTCCCTGTTCTCTCTCTCCTTCCTCCCTCCCTCCCTCCCTCTCTTCAGGTGGACTCTGTGGATAACTTCACCCCCTCCAACACTCCATCCCGGGACGAGGATTCTAAATTCAACCTCAAGTCTCGCTCGCGATCGCCCTCCACGGCCAGCGACATGGAGCCTATTGAGGTCAGCGTTGACCCCTGACCCCTAACCCCTAACCCCTGACCTTCAAACAGTCCTATCTCTCTGTGTCTCTCCCCTTTGCTTGCTCTTCTTGGGGCGGCTTTGGCCTGGGTTACTCACTCGTAAAGCTTTTTTGTGTCTACTGCGTTTACTAAAAGCTCAATTCACTCACGTTGTAATGTTTCCACGGCAACACACTCACCGTTGACCTCTCTCCCGC
>NC_139671.1:15010239-15017739 GCF_951799395.1 Argentina silus | reverse complement strand
CCCCCAGCCCTGCCTCCCCCCACAAAACCAAGTCCCTCTCCCTGGAGAGCACAGACCGCATGAACTGGGACACATGAGTGACAGCACAGGACTCCAAGCCCTAACCCTCACCACGCTCCTGGGCCCGCCCCTCCCAGGGCTCAGCCTATCCCCTGCCCACGGAACTGCACCGGCTTCCACAGCTCCTTCTCGCCCTTTGACCCCTTGACCACAGCGCTACGTTCCGAGCTCTGGGGCTGACATCTCCAAACAGGGAAGGGACAGAAGTGTGTGTTTAACCCCCGATCAAGAGGGAAACGCTGGGGAAAGGTTACCTTATGTTAGTTACTGAGTGTGTGTGTATGTGTGTATGTGTGTGTGTGTGTGTGTGTGTGTGTGTGTGTGTGTGTGTGTGTGTTGATGAGTGTGTTGACATGTGTGTGTATGCGTGTATGTGTGCGTGTGAGTGTGTATGTGTTTATGAGGGAGGGCAATACAATGTAGGAATCAAAATTTGACACACCCTTAAATCTGCTTTGTAGCCGATACCAGAACAAGTGAAGCGCTGAGCTTCTCTGACAGTACTTCTCTATCGCAGCACTAGCCCATAATGAGTAGCTCAGATTTCTGTGATTGGCACCTCATACAGTATAAAGACACTTAAACCTTAAGATGCAACAAAAAAAGAAGAGGATTAATATCAAACAAATGATTTGTACTTGTATATATAAGCACCTTTTGGGTTTGGGGGACAACGTTTTATTTATTTATCAATCTTAGACATGGAAAGCAAGGTGCTTTGCAGCTAGGGGTGAAAGAGTGGGAATTTTTTCTAAACTCTTTGCCTGGGTTACTTTCTCCTGGACAATTCTTAATAATAACAGCTGAAAAAGGGGAAGTCAATTTACAAAGGCTCATAAAATTAAAAAAAAAAAAAAAGCAATGATGTTTATTTTTTATTTTGCTCATGAAAGTGATATGTGCAGTGACTTAATTTGTTTGTATACCATCAGCAAGAAGCTACGCAGCGCAAAACAAGGCGGGGTATTTTAAACTAGGCGACCTTGCCTCACAGGCTTCAATGTTCTAGAATATTAGGGA
The DNA here is from genome assembly GCF_951799395.1 of Argentina silus. Taxonomy (NCBI): domain Eukaryota; kingdom Metazoa; phylum Chordata; class Actinopteri; order Argentiniformes; family Argentinidae; genus Argentina; species Argentina silus. Next base: position 15,016,659 of record NC_139671.1, on the reverse strand, counting down.
CAGCAGCATAGAAGCAGACGAACATTCTATGATGACATCACGGCTCCTGTATGCTACTTCCTCATGGGCCAGTGACATCATCATCCACGGATCTGGGACCATTCATACCATGTAGTCTAGAACCTTCCACCATGTACACTATAGACCAAGCCACCAGTTACCAACAGCTGATTCCCATCACAATAATGTACATAGGTTTAAAAGTAGAGATAATATATGATAAGGAAAATACTATAGAGAATACATGGGAGAAGATCCTCTTTACCTTTCATTCCTTTCCTTTTTGAGAATGCTTTGGTTGTATATTCACACGGAAAGCCATTTTAAACCACTTTCAAGTTCTTTTCACGGTTGCTTTTAGATTTGTTGTTTTCTATCCTATGTCGAGTGTTATTTTCAATTTACTTTAAATTTTTTGGATGAAGCTCATATGATGGGGTCATCGGAGCCCCGTGCTGTTCAGTGAATATGTGCATTTATTTGAAGCGATAGTCCTATCACACAGATGCGGCCACGATTACATGTATACGAGATACAATCATACCCAGCACACACACGTACACACACACGCACACGCACACGCACACACACACATACACACACTCTCACACACTCCTCTACTCTTTCCCACTATGGTCCACAGTTTGATTGTTTGAGGTGGGAGTGTGGCTCAGTATGAAACTGTGTGCGTACTTCTCCCTGTGGTACCCTGGACTTTAACACAGTCCTTTGACTTTTGAGAGATTTTGGAAAGAGCTTGTAATAACCAAAAAAAAAGAAAAAAAAGAATGATGTTCTGTTCTTTTTTCTGACAGCCTTGCTTATTTGAAGAATGTTGTGATACGTTAGTAAAAAAAACAAAAGGTAAAAAAAAAAAAAAAGGAGAGACACTAAAATCGTAAAATAACAGTTGTTGACTACAGTTGTGTGGACGAGGCTAACGTGGCGGTGTAAAGAGTAACGAATGTACAAGAGATGCTTGAACGAGGTCAGCGCGTTGTTTCTGTTACTGAGCGCTGCTGCCAGTCAATGTTACTCTCTCACTGCGAGCTGGTGAGATGTGTATTCAGTGGTGGAAATGGGGAGGAACCTATGGGAAGCTATGGTTCCAGGAGTGAACTTGGTGGTGACAAAACACTGTATTATCAGCTTTCAGTTTGCCCCCGGACCCACCGAGGTTCCCCCAGTGAATTAATTCCATTTCCATGACTGTGTGTATTCCTGTCTGCCGATGCAATAACCTTGATGCAAACCTAGAGTCCAGCATAGTGTTGATCTGATCTGTATTGATGTGCAGGCACAGTGATTTACTTTCCTATCGTTTGGAGCTTTGAGGTTGTGTCGAGATCAGCTAACTTGTTCTCTCTCAAGAGGTACTGTAGTAGGAGAATCTCTTTTGGAAATAAATGTTTTGGATTTCTGATGAGGAATTGTTTTTGTGTTACAGACCACAATTTGATGACCGTTGTTGATACAGCTTAAAGGGACTGTGGAATATTGTGATAATTGATCAACTGGTTATTAATGCTATATTCATACTTTCAGTTAATAATATGATATATTGAATACTGATCATTACTGACCTTTATACATCCATATGTATAGTGAATTTTCGTCTTGAGACTCGTGGACTTTTTCTGGCTACTGTTGTTGCAATAACACATTCCTGAGCATATGTAGGGGTGAAAGACGTAGAGATCTTTGAATTTTTCTGTAGATGTGACCCACCTGACGTCGTCACTCAGTCGAATGCACCACACAAGGTCTCGACGGAGTGGGGGGCAACAAACAGCTAATGTGGAGACGTTTTATGAACAAGGTGTCTCTTACCTTCTTTCCTATTCACACGTTTCTTTCCGTTGTCACCCACACGCCACCGGGACTCGACGGTCCATCGCTGAGGTTTTGACGTCCCATCTGGGTCGCCAATTAAATGTGGAGGAAAAACCCTCCAAACTTGAGTTCTTATGGTTAGTCACAATCTAGCATACTACATATTCTGTAATCAAGAACTTTTCAATACACCAAAATCATATGCAGAGAGAGAGATACTCTACACACGACACAGAGAGAGATCCTCTACACACGACACAGGGCAGAGAAACATTCAAAGATCTCCTCTGTGGGCAGCCTTTTTATTCCCAAATCCTCTCTTTGTTCCCAACTTTTCACCTCTTAATCTTTAAACCAGATGTAACCTTTCACCTCTCCATATACTCAGAAGATGTAACTTTTCACCTCTCCATATACAAATCATAGGTAACCTTTCACCCCTACATATGCTCAGGAATGTGTTATTGCAGTAGCCAGAAAAAGTGAACATGAGTGTCAAGTCAGACGTTCACTATACATGTGTGTGTGTATAAAGGTCAAATGATCAGTATCCAATATATCATATTATTAATTGAAAGTATGAATATAGCATTAATAATCAGTTGATCAATTATCACAATCTTCCACAGGACCCTTCTGTCTTAAAGGTTTAGGAGGAATGTGTGTGGGTTGAAGCGTACCAAGTCCTTTTCATGGCAGCATATTTTCCAGTCTTGTCAGACGCGTTAAAAAGAGACACAAAATGTATTAAAACTGAACAGAATTCTGCTTTCATTGCTGCAATGGGACCTTTAATCTGAACTGCTACCTATTCCCTTCCGGAATACAGCCATGTATTCTATTCTCTAGCTGACTCATTCCAAATGTTTTTTAGAATTCCATTTTATATTGAGCTTGCAAAGAAGAGAGTTTTCTTAGGGAAGAGTCACAGTCTCTATGTTGCTAAGCTGGTTTTACTCCTGACTGTCTGGACTTAATCATCTCCTTTAAGTTCCTTTAAGCTACCAAGTCTCCTTATTCCTACCTGCTGGTCCTTATCTGTAGAATGTATTAGCTGAGAAGAGGAAGAATCTTAGTCAAGTATTTTAGCAGGCTTTTTACTGTACAGTAAAGCCCCGATAATCCCACTTTAAAAACTCAGGAATGTCAGAACCAATGAATATTTTCATCAATGAAAATGAGTGTGAGGAGACACATGGGAGGAAGAGTTAATTTAGCTGTAGCGTAGCGCGTAGCCGTGATGGTCGAATCAGCAGGAGGAACCGAGAGCGAGGATTCAGACGGGTGTTTTTGAATTGATAATGAAATGGGGTTAGGGGTTAAAAGGTTAAGGGTCGGACGGAGGGGTAGTTCGAGGCTGAGGTGCCACAGTGGTAACCATTAAAAAAAAAATGCCTTTGCATTTCAGTGAGGTCTTATCTACGATACCTTCTATATTATTTGCTCTTTCATATCATATTACGTTTTTTTTTTTGTTTTTTTTCTAGGATTGCTTTGTAATAATTTGTACAGTTTTGCATGTTATAGATGTAATCATTTTTTGTTTTTGATTTGTTTTGTTTTATTTTGACTTGCTCATTTTGAACGGTTTGGGAGTTTTACCGAGGATAACCCACTACAGGTGATGTAGATTCTTTTTGCACAGAAATATTTAAGGTGTAAGGTCAAACTAAATAATGTATGGAACTGGCCACCACGCTTATGTGGAGAACTCATTATATTAATCTGACTCCGATGTATTTCAATAAAGCGGAGGGCTGTTACAAATACAGCTTCACTGGTTGGTGTGTAGTCATTTCTTTTTCTTGCAGGACACACACACAAGATGCGCACGGGTGCACGGGCACACACTCTCACACACTCACACACACACACACACACACAGATGCTCTGACCCTGATTCCAGGCATATCTTTCAGAAGAGTTTATTACAAATTTCACAAATGTACCCGAAAATGTTCCATTTACATCTATGCACATATGATGCCACTAGAAGAAATTAGGGCTAACATTTATCTATACAAGTAAGTATACACTTTGTAGAGGGGGAAGGGTGGGCTAGAACTACCGTTCCTATCTAATCTAAAAGGAAGGGGGGGGTACAGTATCTATCATATTGGAACTATAAGGCTGGAGTTTGGAATTCAGCTTCTGTCCTGGAATGCAGAACCTTCACTTCAAAATGGCCGACATATCAGCTGTCCCCATCTCCCTCACATCTCATCACATACAGTAGAGTACATTACACCTCTGCCAACTGCATCCATTCCAAGTGCAATGAAAATAACTGACATAGAAAAGTACAGTACCATGAAGTAGTAGATTACAGGTTTAGATTAGGTCAACACAGTGGTTTTGGACACAAGACTAGGGGCTATATTTTAACGTAGCGTAAAAAAAAGTCAGCGCACATGATGGCACTTGACCTGCTTATTGTCATGAACACGACCTCCATTTACGGCTATTCCACCCACGTGAGCACAGGTGAGACAGTGCTACAGCTAACTGCCAACAGGCGTTTGAACTTGCGTCCATTTTTTGTGCCGGCTGAAAGTAGTGCCCTAGTTCTTGTACAGGTAAACAAAGTGGTCCGAAGGAAAAGTCTTTGCCTTTGTAGAGGAATACTTGACATCGTGTGCTTTTGTAACCCATAACGGAGTGACCCACATGAACTGGCTACATCCCTCACCACACAGTGCTGGAATGTAACTGATAAGAAGCTCTTCAAAGTCTTTATTAGGTCCTTAGGTCCAGGAAACTGATCCCAGAGCAGCATCCTTCATTGAAAGCATATGAGTGTCCTTCACCTCAGAGCAGTGAACAGTTAATCCTACTGTCTCTTTGACCATGTCAGTCTCACTGGGTCAGCTCTTGTTCTTGTCGTAGGTCCTTACAATGTCCTCTGCTGTCAGTGTTCATCATCATCATTATCATCATCATCATCATCATAATCATCAGTGCTGTTTAGTGAGGCTGAGGGGACATTTTAAGGTGTCACCAAACACAGTCGGGAGGTTCAGACTTCAGTCACGATATTCAGGCCGTGGCTCCGTCCTCCTCTAGGACCCTGTGGATGCCGTTGCCAGGGGCGCTCTGAATAGCCTGGATGGCGTTGCTAAGGTCCCTGATGCTGCTGTGCCGTGATTGGGTCTCCAGGCGCTGGGTGGAGCCATGCCGTGATAGGCTGTCCAGCCGGTTGGTGCTGCAGTGGCGGGACTGTGATTGGTCGATGAGGCGGGGCATGCTGCCGTAGGGCGGGCGGTCCTCAGCGCCACGGAAACTACAGGCTGTGTAGCTGGGGAGGAAGGGAGAGAGAGGGTTATTTGGGGACACAAGCACAAGCAAGCACAAGCACACACAAGCACACACACACACACAACAATACAGACCAGACATACTGTACATCCTTGCATACATATTTTCTTCGACAGCCACCCTTGAATAGAACATTCCAGATATCCATCGGTCCCTACCGTCCGTCTCTGGAGCGGTGCAGGCTGCCGTGGAAGCTGCTCATCTTGCTGCGGCCGCTGCGGACCGACCCGGCCCGGCTGGTGCTGGCGCTGGGGGGTTCGTCCAGCATGGCCAGGTGGGTGGAGGAGGCGTGGGTAGAGGTGCCCTGGGTGGAGGTCCCCCGGGACTTCCTCACGATGGGGGCGTTGGGGTCCCGCAGCAGCAGCAGCTGGGCGAAGTCCGGCTCCTGGAGAACCTGCCTGCTCTCATTCACCATGCTACTGCAGGGCGGGGAGGGAGAGGGGGAGGCGGAGGGGGAGGAGGCGGAGGAGGAGGAGAGGGAGGAGGAGGGCGAGGAGGAGGGCGAGGAGGGGGATGGAGGGAGGGCGGGGAGCGAGAGGCGGAGGAGCGAGGGGAGAGAGAAAGGGAAGGTGGCGGGGAGGGTGGAGCGGAAGAGGAGGAGGGAGGAGTGGGTGGAGCAGGCGGTGGGAGAGGGGGTTAATGTTCTGATAACGAGGGAGGGGGGGTGAGTGAGTGTAGAGAGGGAGGGGCCTTTCACTACTACTCCACAGCACCTTGCACATGCAGCTTCAGCCCAGTGACATATGTCTCATATTACACACTCTCTATATTTAATGAACTAGGTAACGCAACATGTTATGTCTTAATCAAGACACTTTCAGTATTACCACCATCCCTAAACAGAAGGCCTTCACCCATAATGCCTTCATTCATTTACAATGATGGTTCTATATATTAGGACTATATAGCATAGATATATATGGGACCATATATACTGAAATGTATGCACTCTGCAATGTAAGTCGCTTTGGATAAAAGCGACAGCTAAATGGCATATATAGAGTGTACAGTATATATATATAAATATACAGTAGTGTGTTTAATGACGTACTCTTTGCGTCGCTGGCCGTTGAAGAAGCCGGCCCACTCGAAGCAGGTCTTCTTGCTGCCCACCCAGAAGACCGAGGGGATGCCGACGACCAGCATCATCAGGTACTTGATCAGGAACAAGGCCATGTCTGGTCTGCTGGTCTGCTCCACCTAGGGTACACACAGCAGAGAGGAGAGGTGTGAGTGTGAGTGTGTGTGTGCATGCGTGTGTGTGCGTGTGTG
>NC_139671.1:14937739-15007739 GCF_951799395.1 Argentina silus | reverse complement strand
ACACACACACACACACACACACACTCACACACACACACAGCTGTTGTACTAGGTCATACGGTGGCCAAATCTCAGTGCCAGCTAAGGTCATCTTGTGGCCACGGTGCCAAACCGGGCTTCCTCTACCAAAGGACAGAGCTTAGATTATGATCGCAAACAGGACATTCATTGTCCAAGATTTCTTAAATGTAAATTCAGATCACTTCCATAACGGAAATCAAATGGACTAGGCCCCTGTTACACACATGCAAACATGAAACTGGACAATAAAATGTAATACCCGCTCGATCGCCTCTCTTTGTTCATGTCTCAAGACAGCCTAGCCTGCTGTCTGTGCCGCGACACACACAACAAACTATTTTAAGGAAGATCTCAGGTGCAGTCATGTGAGCACGCACTCTCACAAATGCACAAACGCAGAGCCAGGATGTGTTTGAATTATTAACCGTTTCTCCCGTTGAGTGGGAGAGAGTCTGCTACTCCTGGAGGCGTAGAGGAGTTCTCTGAAGTGCCTGTGTGTGTTGTCGAGTCGGCAGTCTGACAGAGAGAGAGTTGTGTTTGTAAGCCAGTGTGTTGGGAATACAAACAGCAGAGGCAGATGTCATAAGATATATATATATATTTGTACGTCTTTTGTTGTTGCACTCGAGTGAGTCTCAAACTCAATATAGCACTTTCAGTTGCACCTCGGGATGCAGTGTAGGTTTTAGACTGAGGGTCTCACCAGACAGGATAGCAGATGTTATGTGTGTATGTAGGGGTTTGAACAGAGTAATAGTGATATGTCCTGGTAGAGGCAGTGGATGTGGACATGTCTATGGCAGAATGAGAGAAAAACTAGGTCGTAATAAGAAGAAGTTATAACAGTGGTTTTACCTGGTAGGGACAGGGGATGTGGTGTGGTGTCATGTAATAGTTATAACAGTGATGTGTAGTGTAATGTAGTAGTTATAACAGTGATGTGTAGTGTAATGTAGTAGTTATAACAGTGATGTGTAGTGTAATGTAGTAGTTATAACAGTGATGTGTAGTGTAATGTAGTAGTTATAACAGTGATGTGTAGTGTAATATAGTAGTTATAACAGTGGTTTTACCTGGTAGGGACAGGGGATGTGGTACTCTCGGCAGCGCTCCTGTATCCAGGTGGTCTCCCAGACGGAGCGGTAGCTGTTCTCGTACAGGTAACAGGCCAGGACCGTCAGCAGAGGCACCAGGTAGAGAGCAGAGAACACTCCGATCCGGATCATGAACTTCACCAGCTTGTCCTGGTTCTCCTTCTCCAGAGGGATCTCCATACGCACGCGGTTCAGCGCAAAGATGCCCGCCAGCAACAGAGACACGCCCACCTGGAGTCATATGAAGATGGATTAGACAACAATACTGTTATGAAAGACACCAGGGAGGAGCTCCGCTTTGGTTGAGCCAAGCGCTCTAATCATTTCATTTAGTTTAATAGCAGATAGACGTAGACTTCCAGTGCAGCAGATAGACTTCCAGTGTTAGGCAGTGCTTAAAATAAAAAAATTACTTTACCACCTCAAGTGTCAATACAACTCACAATTAGAACAGAAACAATAACAGGACCTTAAAACACTCGATATTTGAGATTGATAATGACATCACTGTCTAATCTTCAAGGACAAGGACATCATTCTAGAATCCTCACCACCACGTCCAGTCCCAGAGGAGCCAGCAGGAACCACCTCAGCGCCGTGACATCATACAGGCCCACGAAGCAGACCCCGCTGATGCTGTCCCCCTCGATCTTGTTCATGGCCAGCAGGGTGACGGTCAGTGTCCCTGGGAGACCCCACGCACACGCGTGGAACAGCAGAGCCTTCTTCTCGATGGCCTCGCTGCCCCACTTTGGGACCGCCGCCAGGAACCAGGTGATGGTGAGGATCACCCACCAGACGCTTCCCGCCATGGTGAAGAAATACAGCACCATGAAGAGCAGCGTGCACGCCTTGTTGTGGGAGCCCTGGGTCACCGTCGCCGCCCGGAACCGCCCGGGGCTCGCCCCGTTGCACGAAACGCGGTCCTCCAACATGAAACCCAGCAGGAAGACCAGCGACACCATCATGTAGCACACGGCGTAGAAGATGATGGGCCGCTCGGGGTAGCGGAAGCGGCGGACGTCGATGAGGAAGGTGAGGAAGGTGAAGAGCGTGGCGGAGAGGCAGACGATGGACACCACCCCGATGAAGTAGCGGGTGAAGACTAGCTCCTCGCGATCGAAGTACATGTTGGAGCAGGGGGGCGAGCAGTCGCGCACGCCCAGGAAGGAGTAGCCCAGGTCGGGGTCGACCTTGAGCTCGCGGGGGCACCAGAAGCCATAGTCGCGCTTGACCGAGATGGGAGACCCCTCGGTGCTGTCGGCGCTGGACAGGAGGTCCGCGCTGCGGGGGTAGGACTCGTCACAGTCCGGGAACCTGGGGGATGAGGAACAACAACGGTCCCGGTCAGAAACATATACCATAATGTCACCAGGTCAGAAACAAACTGAACAGTGATAGCTTGACACCGTTCCTCGTTCCATTCTGTGCAATACAATGAGCCCGTCTTCCGATTTCTTTTTACCTCCGCTGCTTCGCTTAAGTAAAACAAAGTATGTGTTTTCATGACAGTATTCAGCTGTGGAGCTTCACAGTTGACTGTCTTTCTCAGGTATGCAACATTAGACTGTCAACTTTGAGGTCGACTCGGAGAAGCCTGGGGGTAGACAGGCGGAGAGGGAACTTGGTGGTGTACACTGTACAGTACAACATGACTGACCTGTTACAGTCCATCTCATCTGGCCAGGTGACCCCGAACATGTCCATGAGTCTGTAGCAGTCCCTCTTGGCCCGTAGACAGAGGCGCCGGCAAGGCAGGGTCATCCTGCCGTACTCGGTACACACGGGCGCGTAGAGGGCGCACAGGAACATCCTCAACTCTGGAGAACACTGCAGGTTCACCATGGGGTGGAAGGGCTGTGGGGAGGAGGGGAACATATACAGCTGTGAGGAGATATGGTTCACTGGTTTGTGTGTTTGTGTGTTGGGGGGGGGGGGGGAGGGGGGGGGTCGTGTGTGTTTGTGTGTGTGTGGCGTCATGTCAAACACACTGTTGATTTACCACAGAACATGTAAAACATACAGACACCCTGCAGCATTAAAAAAACACACATACTGTAGGTGTCATTGGCAACACCACTGTCATAAAGCAGAACATTCATGTAGCAGCTAATGGAGAGAGTACAAAGGAAGCATTAAGGCTTCTTGTCAAACAGAGTTTGGAGCTGAATCAAAAAAAACAACTCTGCCCCCTTTCCTAATAATCCCTCTCACCCCCCGAGCCCCCAATCACCCCCCATCCCCCCTTCCTGGCACAATAAGACAGGGATAGGAGGAGTAGGGCAAGCCTAGTAACCCAACCCCCGCTTCATAGACACCCTGCCAGGGAGGGGCTCTGGAGAGGCCTTTGTGTGAGGAGGAGGACGGCCACACTGTTACACACACACACACACACACACACACACACACACACACACAGACTGGTACACACACACACACACAGACTGGTACACACACACACACACACACACACACACACACACACTGGTACACACACACACACACACACACACACACACACACACACACACACACACATAGGCCCGCTCTGCCAAAAGGCATTCTGGGAGTGGTAGCAGCTGTGGGGCAAGGCTTTAATATGCAAATCCCCAGAGAGGAGTAAGAAAGGGGCCCCAGCCCCACCCCTCCTCACCCCACCCAGGGCCAAGCTAGACGCATCCTGCCCCTGCTGGGGGGCAGTCTTTGTGACAGTGACAGGGGGGAGGAAGGGAGGGAGAGGGGGAGGGGATGAGGACAGGACAGGACAGGGACAGGACAGCCATCAACATGTGAAGATGAGCTAACAGAGTTTAGGGGAGCCTGGGGGAGCAGTGGTGGGGATTAGAACAATGAACGAAAAGGAAAAGATGTGAAACTGGGTAACTGTAATGTTCTGTTGGTCTAGATAGATAGATAGATAGATAGATAGATAGATAGATAGATCTTTATTTAGAAACTTTATTTATCCCTAGGGGAAATTCAGGCTTTTATTTTATTTATTTTTTTAAGAATGAGTCAACGAGATATTGTTTTAATATCGACAGAAAACGAAAGAAATAAAACAAAACGGTGACTAAGCATAACCTATATTCAGGATCCAAACAATATACAGAGAAGAAACACCATTGTATTCTTTTTATTTCTTTATTATTATATTTTAGGGCATTTCTACTTTATTGGGATAGAGATATTAGAGATTGACAGGAAGGATGGGTGAGAGAGAGGAGGGATGACATGCAGGATATGTCGATGGCCGGAATCGAACCAGGGACCTTGCGATGATATGGTATACGCCTTAGTGTGCTACACCACTGCACCCCCACACCATTGTATTCTAACCACACACATCCCACGTACACACACCGACTCCCACCGTGTCACCCATCCCTGCAGTATACACGTCACAGCGGCCTTCTCATCATCACACCACCAATGTATATTTAGACACTGAGATCCCACTCCTGACACGATGTTCAGTCTGGGCTGCCTCCCAGACGCCCGACAGACATCTGTATGAAAAGGGATTAGGATGGCTGTTAGCTTTGCCCATTTTCCGCACAAAGCATCCACATCCACACAGCTTTTGTAAATGCGCTGTAACCTATACATATCAAACGCCATATTTCTGGCTGACGATTTTCCACTGGCGTAGCAGAGAACGGGGGAGGAGACATTGATGGGAGGTATTAGATGGTTTAGTCACTAGGAGCTCAGACATATGAGTAGGCTGACAGTGTGGGCAAATATGGAATCATGAATGGATTTTTTTTAATTAAATCTCCATAAGTGTCTAACCGGTCTGGATTATTCATGTTTTATCTACATTACATATAGTACTTTGAATCACTTACATGCCTGTCAAAACTGACATCAATCAACACGTCTGAATAAATACATGGGTGTTATTGAATATACATCACATACATGTTTCATCATATCATATAGTAGCATACAAGCCCTGAACTGTCCTCTTGCCCCAGGCAACTGTTTGTGACATGGGAAAATATCTCCCCCAACACACACACACACACACACACACACACACACACACACACACACACACACACACACACACACACACACACACACACACACACATACACACACACACACACACACACACACACACACCAACCCTGTGCATTCCTGGCACTCCCCTTTAATTGGGAATTTAATATGGGGACATTAAATGAGGTGATACACGTCCCAGAGTTTAAACCGCTCCACAACGTACAATAGGTGGCACAGCGCCCCTCGCCAGTCCAGTGACATCTATTACTTCATCAGCCAGTGCCCTAACAGACTACATTACCTTCACTGAGACGATCTAATGAACTTAAAATGGGTTTATTCTTTCATCTGGGCATTCCCCTTCTGACTCTACTCCCCCAGGGCAGATAGATAAAGGGATGCACTCTGAACTGAATGTACTGTAAATGTAGGCTAGTAGCCTATGTATTGTACATGGTCTGCCTGGTCAGGGTTTATAAAACCCTCCATCCATCAAATGACAATTTTCACTCAGCCTTTCAAGCCATGAGTGATTAGACTAGAGTAGAGCGTCAGTGATATAGACTCAGTGTCTCATGACACACACAGCTTCAGTGTAGTGTGTATGATGGGTCTGTGTCAGCCTGTGAATACTGCCTGTTTCTATCCCCCACCACCCAACAACACATGAAAGACGTTTTTCAGGGCCCTGGAAGAAGGATTATGTTGGTCACATGATAAACAGCTGTCTGTGAGTCTGTTCTGCCCCGCCAGAGGTTCTATTGCCCTGCTGTTGCCCCATAGCCACATCCGCCCCATGTAAGGGTATCAGGCATGTAAAATACAATTCTGTCAAGTGCTGTAAGCCCTGAAGGGAAGTTATGCTAATGCATTTTTCCAACTCGCTGTAATATGATTATGTATTTATGGGGTGAGTTTTAACATTTTTGATCTCTGAAAATGTAGCCCAATTATATGGGCTCTTGAAATGGCCACCGCCGCACTCACACATCAATTAAGGCCTGTTGCAAGAAACGCAACCGTAGTTGTGTGTGTGTGTGTGTGTGTGTGTGTGTGTGTGTGTGTGTTGTATTTTCTATATTTTTATAAGTGTGTGTTGTATTTTCCATATTTTTATAAGTGTGTGTTGTATTTTCTGTAATTTATAGTATACATCAAAGCCAACTGATGAGCTGGGGTGAGATTCCTGTAGGCTTTGTGGCACTGAGGTCATCTTGGTCACCAGAGCCTACAATGGACTTACAGTAAGAGAATCTCAGAGTCTCGGGGTAGTCACTCCTGCATGATTTGTGATGTACGTAAGTCTCTAATTTACTAAATTAGCTAATTTCTCAGAGTTCCTAATCTATCCTCTCCCTCAATTCTCTCTCTCAGACATTTTCTTGTTAAAGTGTTGTTAAAGTAATGTAAAGAGTGTCTCTCTCTCCCCCCCCCCCCCCCCCCTCTCCCTCTCTCTCTCTCTCTCTCTCTCTCTCTCTCTCTCTCTCTCTCTCTCTCTCTCTCTCTCTCTCTCTCTCTCTCTCTCTCTCTCTCTCTCTCTCTCTCTCTCTCTCTCTCTCTCTCTCTCTCTCTCTCTCTCTCTCTCTCTCTCTCTCTCTCTCTCTCTCTCTCTCTCTCCTGCTCCTTCCTAGTCACACACTCAATTCTCTGCATTTCCACTCAGGCCGCCATGGCAACGTGTGATGCACCAGCGGGCGGGTGTTCCAGGGAGGAGTCGCCGTGGTTTCCCAGGGGTCAGAGAGCAGCGAGGGGGACCACCTCCCGAGAACCAAGAAAAGCCTACTCCTTTGTTACCACACAATTGGGACTTGTTTCCCGGGCAACCGGTATACCTCGCGTTGGGGGAGGGAAGGCGAGGGAGCAGGGACAAAAGCCTGAGATAGGAGGAGGGGAGAGGAGGGGAGGGGAGGGGAGGGGAGGGAGAGGGATGGGCTGAGCTGCTCCAGTCAGTCAGTCTGTGTCATTCACACTGTTTAAAAAACCACACACACCAGTTGTTGTTTTAGCAAAGAGAAGAAGACACACACGGTCTCATTTTGCAGACTCTCATTCAGGCTGAAGCTAATAAACACGGTGTCGGACATTAAATAAAACAGAGGGCTTTTGTGATTTGGGTCAGAGTGGGTATGGTGTATCAGACCATAACACGTACCGCACGTCCCCCTGGATACGTCAGATAGACCATATCTACATACAGTGCACGTCTGACGGTCAGCAGAGACCCGCGTCAGCTTCTTTTTCTCTCCGTACATTCTAAGTGCAGGAGCATCTCTTTTACACAGTATATAACCGTAACATAGACCTGTACGTGTCATAGACGTATGGGAATGTATACATGACTGACAAAGGATATCAAATGGGGAGGATTCATTATAACAATTCAGCCATCTTCAATTATCGTTCAATAATACCCAACCATCCATATGTTAGTCTTGTGTAGACCATGAGACCTATGTATTTGCGCAAGCCTCCAACCATAGCAAGCAAGACTATCTATATAGAGTAAAGACCAGTGAAGGCTGGTGGAGGTAGAAATCGTAGGACGGGCTCATTTTAAAGCACACGTGTTTGATACCATTTCTCATTTCATTCCATGCGTTACAATGAGCCTGTCCTCTGATTTCAACCTCCACCAGCCTCATCTGATAGAGACCCAATGGCAAAGGTAGTCCACAAGCAGGAGAACCACCATCCAGACAGTATCTCCACATGACTATTGTCTACACCCGATAAGCTACTAGCTAGTTAGCATCATCACCATAACCAGATTACTGGCAAGCTCAATCCCCCTTCTTTTAGCCATGCCAGTCAAATCTGCCACACTCTCCCTGAGCAAAGCATGAGGCACAGAAATAGCAGATTCCCAGCCCTCGAGCTCCTGTCCCACTTCAGCAGGGAGGTTATGGGGAGGTCAGTTCACAATGACTGACAGGGGTTTATTTTGAGAAGATTTCTGCGCCACCGCAGAGCCAAAAAACTAAATGAAAAACACTAAATTGGATGAAAGGGGGGTGGGGGGGTTGGGGTAGCTGTGTTATTTCACACAAGGGAGGGGGGGGGCGCTATGGTACAAATTTCCCAGCCCCAATCCTGTTTGAAGGGAAAAGGACAGGAACATTTTTCAGACACCACTTTGAGAGTGTTTTTCTACAGACATGATGAAAGGAAGGGATTGGTTCTCGTCCAAGTCACAGTTTCTCCACGCTAGCTGCTATTCACCATCATTATCATGGCTATTCACGGGACCTAATTCCCTTTAAAATCAACTGTCAATCCTTATTTGGCTTTTCTCTTCTTCTAGACTCTGCGTTCGTTCTCCCATGGTCATGGACCAGGCATGTTACAGCGATAGGGACAGAGAGAGGAACATGGAGAGAGGGAGAGACAGACAGAGAGGGAGAGACAGACAGAGAGGGAGAGCAGCAGCCCCATGGAATTCAGAGCCTCATTGTTTCTATTGGGACTCATGTGTTTCCAGACTCCTCCGCTAAAAGAGACTTAATTGTGGAGCCATGACCAATCAAACTGAACGCTGTAGTGTCTAACCAAAAGCCTCTCAGTCTAGTGCACACACACACACGCACACGCACACACACACACACACACACGCACACACACCCACACATACACACAATCACACACACTTAATGAATATAGCAAGCTCACCTGAAAATACCAACACACTCACAACTGATTTACAATGGTCTAGTTAATATTTATACTACAGTCAAATTGTGGATTAAAATACAACAACATGGCGACTGTCTGACCTGCTGTTGCAGAATGGATAGCAGCTACCTAAACCCAGCTGTGATTGACGGGAATATTTGGGAATGATGAAATGCCATTGGAAAGCCATGGGAATGTGCGGGATATTTATCTCAGAGATAAGCTGTCCTCAGTGCAGATGTGCTGCTGTGTTGCTCCCCAGAAGCCAACAGGGCATGCTCAGAGGTTACATAACCCTCAGGGGAGGCTGGTGGAGGTAGAAATGGGAGGATGATAACCCTGGCTTTCTGGCCCATCTCTCTCTCTCTCTCTCTCCCCATCTCCACTACAGTAGAGTGGAGCAGAGCGGGGACAGATGGGGAGGCATGGATCAGCTCTACAGCACCCACCCCCCCCAGCCACCCCCCACCCCACCCCTCCACCCACCCACCATCGTTTCTGTGCCAGGCAGGCTGGGCGTAGCAGGGCGGTGCAGGGTAGGGCGAGGTGGAAGAGAGTGGGTGGGTTAGAGGGTTAGAAGGTGGCATGCATGATTGCAGGATGGGGGGTGGACCTGCAAATTGCTGGACAGATTTGGATTACGATATATGTATACATACGGATGGGATTAACCTAACGAAGGGGTCGCAGATGCTCTTTGATTGAGTTCAACCGCCTCCACGTCAATCTAGTAAAGAGGATCACTCAGCGACCAGGATACACATGCAGTCTTTAGTCGGCTGGTAGATCCATAGATTATGGAACAGTCAACATGGCTAAATGATAATACCAAGAGGGGGCTTCATACCACGCTGAAATATCATTTTTTTTTATCATGTACAGTCTGTACGTTCACTTCAACAGAGTGATTCCAGCGTAAATCCCTGACAAGGCAAAGTCTGTTACGTAAATGGTTTAGAGGAGCAGAAAAGACCGAAAAATAGTCTCTAGTTAGGTTGTCAAAACAGCCTGAGTGGAAACCATTTGGAGCAGAGCGCAGACATTCATTGCTTTGTTTAATAATGTATGGTTTTAATGGCCCTCAAAAAGAAATTAAAAAAATAAACGTTTTTGTAATATGCTCTAAGTCCCTACGGCTAGGGGAATCAAGTGAAAATTAGGCTATACCCCTTTGGTATCACAGTTATCCATGATAGTGGAGACCTACTATGGTATGATGTCCATGGGGCCGACCATGGACCAGACACATTGAAACACTAAATTAAACCCATGAACCATGAATCATTTTACAATTCCAACTAAATGGTGGTCCTGAGAGAAAGAGAGCTTGAGAAGGGAAAATGAATGAGAGAGAGAGAGAGAGAGAGAGAGAGAGAGAGGAAGAGAGGGGCGAGAAAGTAAAATAGAAGGAGGGAGAGAGGGCGAGAAACAGACAGAGAACAGAAAGAGGAAAGACAAAGAGAAAAAAGGACAGAGAGACAGACAGAGACAGACAGAGAGAGAGACAGATAGACAGACAGAGACAGCGAGAGAGAGAGAGCGAGAGAGAGAGAGAGAGAGAGAGAGAGAGAGAGAGAGAGAGAGAGAAGTAAAAGAATGCGATAGAGAGAGGGAACAAGAAAAGACAAAAACTAAGTGTTTCCTTTACCTCCATGGCGAGGGCGGCGGTCTGCTGGTCGTAGTGGTTGAGGACGTTGGGCATGAAGGTGGAGTTGTAGGGCAGGCCCTGGCACATCCTCAGGGTGATGGGCTCACAGGTGAACATACTGTGGCTGCCCATCGACGCATCCATGGGGATGGCAGTGGCCACGCTGGCCATGAGCAGAACCCACAGCAGCCCCATGGTCCTGGGCAGGGGTAGGGGTAGAGTTAGGGTAGGACCCGGGCTGGGGGTGGGAGAAGGCCCGCTCAGCCTCATTCACAGAGCAAGGGAACGATGAGAGAGAGAGTCGTGGTGGTGGTGGTGGTGTGGTAGACAGCGTCTGGGGGTGAGACTGTTCCTCCTCGCCTCACAGAGTAAGCGCTTGTGTGTGTTGGTATAATCCAAGATGGCCATGGTTGAGGCTGGCTGTATCCATCACCCTCTGGAATAGACTCAGCAGTGCATGTCATAGGGACTCCATCAACTGAGCATTTGGTCCCACACGGGGTATTAAGTCACAGGAGTCGGCTTCTCACTGTCTCACCCAGTTTGTAAACATCACTAAGGTGGATTGGAACAGAATCTCTCAGACGACCAGGTGAAAATGGCAAGTCAGGGATCTGGAAAAACATAGGCAATCATACAGTAAGTAAATGGTAGCATACATTGTATGCAGAAATACATTTTCAGTTGCTGCTTAAATCTGACAATGAAAAGCAGCAGCCTCCAAGACATTTCTAGAGGGTGCTGACTGCTGAGAAAATAAAATCCATAGATTTTCTTTCATGGTCACCATAATGGTATGTGGGTGGACACAGATTAGTGAATGAGTAGAATTAGTGCGTTAATCACATTGTAGTAATAGTGCAGTAATACGACCACAGCTATTTTCTGAACATCTAGGCTCTGTGAAACGACTACACTATTCCCACACCCTGGGTATTCTTCCTTGACCATAACATCCTCTTCCACTACAATCCTTGCCTTGGAATACAACCAGAATTATTGTCAATTATTGACAATATTGTTTTGAGACATCCTCACATCAAAAAAAAATCTACTGTGGGGTTTATTATAATAACTGCGCACATTTACTGGCATATCTGGCACTGAAAATCTTTACGCATTAAATGCTTTGAGCTGTGACGGTAACTACCGGTAACAGTCAGGACATGAAAGTAGTAGTAGTACTGCCTATCTGTCAAGGCCAGCTGTCGCCTCTTCTGAACGCGCGTAAAATGGACAAACAGATTTATCCGACAAAATAAAAATGTCATAGCAGCGGAACAAAAGATGACGGTTGGGCTACTTCATCACAACTGATAGTGACCATATGTAGGCTACATACACTGAGAATCGCTAAAGGCATACCCCGCTATTATAATATTACAGCGATCCTCGGGCGCGGTGCTGGCGATCCATCGCGAAATTCTGCTATGCAATATACGACAGTGCCAAAAAAATGAAGTAAAACAACATTATTTTACCTTTCTATCGGGGTAGATAGTTCACGTGTAGGGGTCTTCGCCGCTCCTCGAGCCCGTAACAATGAGAGAATAGCCCACTTTCCTCCTCCTCCTCCTCTCTCCCTCCCTCTCTCCCAGCAGGTTTACAAATACGATGTCCT
Source organism: Argentina silus (assembly GCF_951799395.1). Lineage (NCBI taxonomy): Eukaryota > Metazoa > Chordata > Actinopteri > Argentiniformes > Argentinidae > Argentina > Argentina silus. The sequence continues at coordinate 14,995,675 of NC_139671.1, read as the reverse complement.
CCAAGCGAGAGCGCGCATTTAAACATGGACGTGCAGCCAATTGAACCCAATGCTCTTACAGTGGCCGTGCGAGTGTTTGATGTCGACTGTGAGACTGAGAATGTTCATAGTAGTGTGAAAAGATTAAGCTCCTATCCAAATCATATTATGCAACAGTTGTTTTTTTTAATTATTTTTTTTAAATAATACTGTACTGAGCTGAGAGTTTCCAAAACCCTAATTGTGCTCATCATCAAAAGTGAACCAACATTTCTATAATAAAATGCATTGGCCTAAACACTGTTTCATTGCAACTAATAGTTCTCTGGTTGCAACAATGTATCGGGGGAAAAGTAACAGTATTGCTCAATCCTTTCAATGAACCCATGCATGCTTTTGCAACACCGTAAACAACTACATTCTAAACATTTTAACCTGGGCTTGCCGCTGCATCTTCACCGTGCAATCCTGTTTACCGGATGGATTGTGTTTTCGGTATAGGGAATAGGGTACAGCGCCACCCTGTGTGACAAACGCTGTTGACGCCGCTGATGGCGTTGCTCATGGCGACGCTAGCCGGTGACTATAGCGAGAGGGGGAGGTGCACCCCAGGGAGGAGTACCCACATTACTATGGAAACTAGTAAACTGTATGAACTAGGAAGAAGGTTAAGGAACAGTTCTGATCGGAAAAGGAAATGAATAATATGCACATCGAGGCTCCATGATTGGGATACATGCGCGACTTTGACTTCATATGCCGCTCTGAGTCCGACGGTACAGTAGGTGAGGTAAGTCAGCGGTCCATGTCATCATAGGCAACTACCGTGGTATAGTGTCTTCATGAGTCATGCATATTGCAGAATGCTTATGACTTAATATTTACTGAGAGAATAAACACACATCAACTTGCGTAATCTTTAACTGTTATATTGTTCTTGGTGCTTCATAAACACTTATCCTTTTACAGCTGAAAGATGTCCTTTGCACGTAGGACCACTCTGACCTGCTCCAATAAGATGCAGACCAAGATGAGCACCTGGACACCTCTAAACCACCAGCTGTCTAATAACAATGTAAGTTTAATGATCTCTGAATTTGTCCAATTATATTCTGATCTATTCCTATCAGTGCTATACTTTCTGAATTAATGAAATATTCTCCCTTCTGTAGGTGTTTGTAGAGAGAAGAAATCTGTTGGGAAAGTGGGTGAGTCAGCGCGTGGATTAGGATGTACTTATGCATATATTAATATACATATCTCTCATGATTAGTAGATCCCTGCTGTGAATTGTTCTCCCATGTTCTCTGTTAATATTGTTTTATCAAGTGCTCGATAAAGATTTGACTTCTATCCCAGTTTGACAAGTGGTCGGACAGCCAGCGGAAGGCGGTTCTGCAGGACTTCTTCTCCAGATGTTCCGTGGGCCAGCTGAGGTTCTTGCGTCAGACCCTGACCAGGCAGGTACCAGAGGAGGCTGTGGACTTCACTTGTGTACTACCCAGAGTCCTGGCTCTCTACGTCTTCTCCTTCCTGGACCCCAGAAGCCTCAGCAGGTGTGCACAGGTAATATATAATAATAATATACGCCGTTTAGCTGATGCTTTTATCCAAAGCGACTTCCATTGCAGTGAGTGCATACATTTCATTATATATGGTCCTAGCAGGAATCAAACCCACAACCTAAGTGTAGTTAGCGCCATGCTCTACCAACTGAGCCACAGGTAGGAGGGCTGGGTCTTTGTGTGTTGTTCATGTTGTTCACATATAGTACTGTAGGCCTATGTGGCAGACATCAAGCTGTAGACAACTGATATCCATGAGGCCTTTGCAAACATGTTCTTGTTAAAGTGTTGTTAAAGTAATGTAAATAGTCTCTCTCTCTCTCTCTCTCTCTCTCTCTCTCTCTCTCTCTCTACCACCCTACCACCCCCCTCTCTCCCTCTCTCTCTCACTTCATCTCTATTCATAATGTGACTTGCACAGGTTTCCCAGTATATACAAGTCATAACAATGTATTGCTGTACTAGTGGTGATACCCGTTGATCATACTCTATGGCCAGGTGAGTTGGCACTGGAGGAGTACAGTGGAGCTGGACCAGCTGTGGATGCCCAAGTGTCTGAGACTGGGCTGGTGCATCAACTTCTCCCCCACACCGTTTGAACAGGGGGTGTGGAAGAGGCACTACATAGAGACAGTCCAGGAGCTCCAAGTCAGCAAGCCTAAGGTGAGTACGGTATATATTAACCCACCTGCAACCAACAAACAAGTGCCAAATATATTGAATTGAATATATGCTGTATCTGGTTTGAGCACTTGAACTTGTTGTATATCTGTATGTTTCCAGCATAACATGTGAAGTCTTTCTCTCTATCTTTCTCTCTCTGTGTATGTGTGTGTGTGTGTGTGTGTGTGTGTGTGTGTGTGTGTGTGTGTGCGTGTGTGCGTGTGCGCGTGTCCGTCTATGTGTCCAGGCCCCGTCCCAGCAAGAGTTTGTGATCCCAGACGTCACAGCCATCAGCAAGGTGGGAGTTGAGCCTCTAGACGGCGTTCCCCGGGAGGTGTGGTCTGCGCCCCCCGTCCAGCGAGGCCAGAGTAGCACAGGGAGGGGGTCCGGGACAGGGACACCACTGAAGGGATTGCCTCCATGGAGGGGCTCAGACAGACACCCCACTGACACCCTGCGCTTCAACTACCTGGCGAACTTGGACCCTATAGAGCACGCCCGCCAGGCGTAAGATGAGTCTCTAACCTCTGTGTGTGTGCCGGCTCTTGACTGTTCACACGGCATGTCCATGTTCCTTCTTCTTCCAATACTTTTCCAATACTAGAAATGCATCCTTCCTTGCTTCCCTCCCTCCTTGAAGTAATCGCTGATCTAACATGATCGGATTTGGTGAAAGGAAGAATTCTATCCCAATACCATTCACACACACAGCCGCACACACACGCGCACGTACGTACACACACGCGTGCACACGTACACACACACGCACGCACGCACACCGATACACACAGACACACAAACATTTATTTCACATCATTAACTTCACTTCAACCCAAGAAAAACTGCTTAATGAGGCTGAGTATTCCCTTGTTCCGTGATCGGGGTCCCTCTGAGGTAATGATTTCTCCACAGACAAATGAAAAACAGAGGGGTCAACACCAACACCAATAACAAGGCCCACCAGCCAGACAACACAAAGAAGAAAGCTCTATCTTCCGCCAATTATAAACTGCGTAAAGCCAAGTCTTTGGTAAGCACCTCTCATTATAATGTGACCAGTCTGTTGACCCTCCCTGAATCAAGGAAAAGGGAAAATGCCAAGAATTCTCAGGGGACTACATACCCACAAGGCGTGATGCATTATGGAACAGCCTCTACATGGAAATTCATGTTAATTTCTCTACCCAGGGAGTGTGTGTGTGTTTCTGTGTGTGTGTGTGTGTGTGTGTCTGTGTGTGTGTGTGTGTGTGTGTGTGTGTGTGTGTGTGTGTGTGTCTGTGTGTCTGTGTGTCTGTGTGTGTGTGTGTGTGTGTGTGTGTGTGTGTGTGTGTGTGGCTGCTGGCAAGGCTGAAATCGCTGATGATGCGAGAGAGAGAAAGGACACTTTATCATTGAGAATTCTAAATGTTTCCCTTCTACATTAACACCACAGCTACCACACACACTACCATTTTACCACTGGATATACAGTATATCTAAAAGTTAAAACAGACATACTGACTTACTGTAGGTAAACTGTTGAAAAATACAAAATAATCAAATGTATTTTTTCTCTCAAGGGCTATTTAGAAGGCAACATTGGGATTACAAGCTGAACATACAATTATGTCCATCCTTCACACATTATACTGTACAGGCAACGCAGCTACATCCAAACAGGAAAGACGTGTGCAATAACACGTTCCTTCTCTTTCTCTCTCTCTCTCCCTTTCTCCTCCTCTCTCTCTCTGTCTCTCTCTCCCTCTCACAGATGTTCCTGTCTCTGGACCTAAGCTCAGGGCAACGACAGCAGCATCAGAAGCGGTGTCGGCCTGAATGGGCTACCCGCAGCCTCGAGTACCCCGTCACCAAGGAAACCGCCAAGAGCCTGTCACGGTCGGTACAGTGGAATGCTGGGATACGGCCGGGCCCAGTGAGGTCAGCGGTGCCCAGGCTGAGTCAGGAGGGACTGAGGGCGTCACAGAGGACAAACAGGAGCACGCCCAGTAAGAGATGACATCACCACCCTGACCTGTCTATTCACATAGAGTTAAATTCTCCTTGAAATAAGCTTCCATTGTCTTTGTGCCTCGTTCAGGGAACCTGTGAGGTTACAGTTTTGCTCAATAAGGGTTTTCAAAATATAGAAATGTAATGCAGTATAATCTCTCTCTCTCTCTCTCTCTCTAAATACTGTAAATAGTGCAATGTGTGATAATTGCTTCATCAATAAAGTTATTATTCTCATTTATGATTTTAATGTGGTTCTGTTCCAGCAACACCACTTTTTGAGGGACAGGGTTGGAGAATACCAGCTTCCACCCAAGGATCAGATGAGGAGTGAACCATGTCGCCCCCCTGAGGAGCACTGGAGAACTGCAACAATGAGACTAAATACTGAACACAGCACTGGGAGGAAAGAGGAAATAAACGAGATGAAGAGATAATCGACCGAAGGAAACCTGGGGTCTCTAGGGGACCTGGATAGCTACAGAGTGTGGTGGGATTTGTTCCAGCTCAGCATTTACACACCTGATTAATTTGATCATGGCCCAGACTGAAGACCATGATTTACTTTTTGAGACAGGGGTGTTACCGATTGGAACACAGAGGAGGCTGGTGGAGGTAGAAATCGGAGCACAGACTCAATGTAATGCATGGAATGGAATCAGGAATGGTATCAAACGTGTGTTTGATACCATTCCTCATGCTGTTCCATCCCTTACATTGAGCCGTCCTCCGATTTCTACCTCCACCAGCCTCCCCTGTGAATGAACGCCTGCACACCCTGGAGCATGCCAGGACTGGAGTTGGAGAAGCCTGATGAAAGCATTCAGTGATTTGACTGACAATAGCCTCTTCTCTGTTGTTAGGAAGACTCCCCGCATCCTCTCCTCCATTCTCAAAAAGCATTGGAGGAGGAGATGGAAGGGGAGGAACCTAGATCTTCTCCTCCAATGTGTTTTCAGTAGGACGTGAGTGGAGGACGGAGGAGAGGACGCGAGGAGTCGTGTTCCTAACAATTGAGAAAAGACTATTGTCTACTTATGAGAAGGTTTGTGAATTAACCAAATTGGCCTCCTTCTCTGAGAGATTAATAATGAATACATAACAGACATTTCATTCAATATTACGGTAGAAACAAAGCCAGACTGTGTTCAAGAAATGTACCAGTTTTATTTTTCAATTCACACATCCATTCAATAGGCAATATAAAGCAAAAGCAATTTATAAACATTGAATCAGCGTCCAAAACTATTAAACAAATAACAATATTGTCAGTTAAAACAAATCCAATTTGATCTCAATATTCAACACGGCTTGCATACAACACACACAGTGGCATATCTAGGGCAGAAAAAGCATCATGTACTTCAACGCTGACAAGTTTTACAAAAAAAAAACTTTTTTTCAACCTCAGAATGTTGATGTACAGTATCAATATCATACGTACATTTAGATTGACATTTCTGAAAGTCTAGTCCATGTACAGTATTCATTCATTGCATATAAACATTGCATCCATCACCCACAAAAGTATGGCTCACATTTTATCATAGTGTATAATGGAAAAACAGAAAAGATGAAAAATGATAAACTCTTTTAACTATTAACATGATGTTAAAATCATTGGTGGATATTTGATGTTTTGCTCTCAATGTTAGTATTTAAGATGAGGAGTAGAGATGTTGAGGCGTAGGAGTGTGTATTAGTTATATGGCTTATTCTTGATGCTTAGATGAAATATCAAAAATCATAAATATCGATACTTTGACTATGTGTAGATTTTCAAAAAGCTGCAATGTTAGCAATGTAGCTAGCCACAGATAACTGACTGAGGTTGGTCTATACAGTGATGGTTGACTGCTGTCCAGCGATCAGAATACTTTAAGGCAAAGTTGTGCTCCCACTTCAGATCAAGACTTGGTCTAAGGTCTATCAATGGTTAATACGCTGTACATGACTTTGATATAGCAGTGTAAGAAGGATTATTCAAAATACTGCAAAGCTAGGATGGTTTCATTTTGTACAGGCTGTTTTGTTTCAGATGCTTCTCAAAATGCAAATGTGTTTAATTTTTTTTTGCATTTGCCCATCATTAAACATTCCACACTCTTATGAAAAATAAAATACTTCATAGGTTGTACAACAGTTATTAATCATAACAAGCGATTGTCTGACCTACACGTTAGACAGCCAGGCCACCAAACTGTTTCACCAAGTCACAGAGCAAACACCACATTATTTCCATCATCACAAAAGCCAGCCCTAATAATGACATTTTTCTTTTTCTTTTTTGCATACTTTCCAATACTACTCTCCTTTCAATGTTGATATTACCACTGAACCATGTCAAAGATGAAGAACCATTGTCTACAAGCTGAATCAGCTTAGATATTCATATAATGCCCCTTTGGTCTACGTTCATCGACAAGAAACAATGGTGAAGAGGAAAGAACTGTTCAAAAGGCAAAACAGGTTACACAGGATTCAACACAAGTATGAAATTTATATTTAATCCAACACTAAAACCCAAGACAGCCAGGTTTAATGCTGGGATATGGCCCTACGATATCTTTGAATTATTATTTAACAAAATCAGTGATAGAAATAAGATTCTTTGTATATCGGATGCGAGTATAAATATTTAGGTGACAAAGGTTTTATTCTTCAGAATGGCACTTGTGTAATGAAATGATCAATGGTATTGTGTTCATTTTCAGGGACTAACTTTACATCTGTTCATTTGTCTTGAAGTGAGAGACAAAGGCTAAGGTCCAATCTCAAAAGTCTTTCCTCAATTCCTCACATCCCCCATCTTGCTTCCTCAAAACACATAGTAGAAGATCTGAGTTTCAGAAGCTCTATTCCAATACGTTTTGTTAAGGAGGTGAGGAGAAAGGACGCATAGAATGGAGGAATGACTAGAGATGTGGCCAGAGGCTTCAATGGTATTTTTGTGATATCTGAGAACTACAATGAAAGGTTTAAGGTTAAGGCTCATCGACGCCATCTTAACACCTGAGTAGAGATCTCAAAATGGTGGAGAAAGTCATCTTTTGCCACTCTGTGTCACTTAAAAAATACTTGACATCATTTTTATTTATAATTAAAGCTGCTTTTTAGAGCAATGGATTTCTGTTAGATACAAAGAGCCACACAGACCTCACACATGAAAAAAAAATAAAGAAAACAAAAATACAAACGGTATCATTCCATCCTCTGCCATACAATGGTTTTAAAAAAAAAACATTTGGTTGATTTGTTTATTTCTTATGGCGCATAACCGCCTTTTCTGTCATCACCTTGCCAACACAGCACAACAACATTAACTTACTGAGACAAATGCAAGTCATCTCCACAATAACCATCATCACTTTTTCCCTCTTTATGCTTCCACGTTGACACAGAACCACCAACGATTAGGCCTTATTCACTCCTACGGCCAGAGTCGTATTCCAGGTCATCTTTATGACAGTCACGCGACACAGATTATCAGATTTCACAATACCTGGAGAAGTGTTAAAACATCTCAGGAACCACATCAATATGATATGGTGATCTGCTGATCTGTGCAGCCTCGACTGCAATGATGATGACCTAGAACTCAACCCAGGAGCCGGAGCGGTTGTTTCTGCTGTTGTGCTGCTGCTTGCCACGCTGTGCGTAAGGCTGAAAGGTATCCATAATTTGTGCTTTGACAAATAACAGTACAGGCAATTCATTTTTCCGAAGTAAAGGTACATGTTCTCTCTATGTTTGTTTCAGTAACTTGGAGGGAATGACTATGTAAATACACACAAGTATTAACATCAAGTCTTTAAATAATGTAAACATATACATCTTCTGAGGTCAGTACATTGATCCTCTTCATATAAAAAAAACGTTACTGGAGCATCGATCGGATGTTTTTCGGAGTGGACTCATCGTTCAGGTGTTTTGTGGTGAACCTAAAAGATTATAAGAATTAGATGAAAAATGAGAAGAGATGACAAACAATCAAGTATTAATTTGGTATTCAGAGATAATATAAATATATTTGGAAATGATTAGTAAATTGTACATATAAGTGACTGTCAAATGGGGGCTTGAAACCTACTTCAGGGCATTGAGGAGACCTTCAACGTTGTCTGCTGGCTGTTCTTTCAGGACCTTTATGCATCCTTTCATCTGAGGGGGGAACGCAAAGCAGTGTTCTAAAACAAAGTACAACTATTCCTATCCATAACAAAAGATTCTGCCTTATGTGACCTACTTTTGGTACACGTAGGCTGAGAGTGAGAGAGAGAGAGAGAGAGAGGCTCACGTCGATCTTGGAGGACTTGTTGAAGGCCCCGTTGGGGTGGACATGGTCGTACAGGATGATGACGCCCACCATCACTCTCATACAGAACAGCAGGGTGTCCTCACTGTTAAACCGGCTGGTGTAGTCCCTGAAGGGAGGGAGGGAGGGACGTAAAGACAATGAGAAAAAGAAAAGAGAGTTGTTTAATTGATATAAATTAGGTGTAACCGATGAGAGTATAGAGAAGAGTGTGTGTGTAATAACAGGAGGAGTACTTACGGCGTCTCCAGCATGACTTTACAGACGCTAGCCATGGTGCTCAGACAGTCAGTGGTATTCTCCAGGGGTAATGTCTTGTTCTGGGGGGCGGGGGGGGGAAATAATAGTCATTGATTATGCTTAATAAGGACTACTGGTAATGGATTATTAATATCACTAACACTTCATAAACAGTGACCCACCTAAAAATGACAAAACTGGACAAAAGAAACTACCATGTGAAAGCTTCTGGACGTCTTTGACACAAATCACACGTAGCCCGGCAACGACAAAGCCACGTGGCGGGAGTAGAGCTCTCACCTCCGTTACAAAGTTTGTCGTAGCGGTGCTCAGGGTTTTCAACATGGGCGTCGCCTCGGCGTAGAACAGGGACATTCTGTTGGCCATCTCGTTGTTGACCTCGTTCTCAATATCCAACTGAACAACAACAACAAAAACGACAACAAGGGCCGGAAGAGTCAACATGTAGATCTGTATTTAGGAGCCATACTGTCCGGTTGTTCCACGACATCAGGCCTCAGTATTCATCACCCCGCTGGGACCGTATATACTGAAAAATGTCTGCACTCACTGCAATGTAAGTCGCTTTGGATAAAAGCGTCAGCTAAACGGCGTATGTTAGCAGAACTCTTACATTCATGTTGTTTATTCTGTTTCGACTGATGGTCCGTCTGTAGTAGCTGAAGTCGTTCTGGATGGCAGGGATTCTCATCTGGAAGACGGAGAGGGGAAATCATTTATGAATGATCTCCACTAGTTTGTGTCATAAAGAGAGCGTAAGATGCTGAGTGTGTGTGTGTGTGTGCGTGTACCTTGAGCTCGTCGAAACGCAGGGTGAAGTGGAGGATCTCAGCGAACTGCTTGGCCAGAGCCTGTTCTTTCTCCAGGTGTTGCGTGGGAGTGTAGGGCGGACACGTCAGAGACTCCAGCAGACTCTTCAGCGCCTTCTCTGCAACCAGCAACACCACCAGGAGAGGTGACGGGGTTACATCGGCATCAATGGGCTCTCATAGAAATGCTATTTCATTTCCACAAGGTTTCCTACTACATGTAATGCCCGCGTTCACTCAACTGCGCAATATTGCTTTACTTATTCACTTATGAGACTCATGAGAGGAAACGAATGATTGAAGGAGGAGGAGGGAGGGAGGGAGGGAGGGAGGGAGGGAACAACTTCCTGGTATGAAACGCAGCTTTAAAAAAAAAAGAAGAAAAAAAGAAAAAGAAAAAAGGCAAGGCCCTTAAAATGAAAGAATATTGGACATGGACCCTCTAAAACCTACCTAGTCTGATTGAGAAGCCGTAGAATTTTTTGAGCCGGATGACCAGCGGGCACACTGAGTTCCAGGCCCTCTCCTGTAGCAGCATGTCATTGGGGTTCTGTATCGCCTGAGGAAGCATGGGCAGACACATAGACACCACGGTACATTATACATGAGAGGTCTATATAGGAACCAAAATTCACTCGTGCATTATGCATGACCTGTCGATATGGAAAATAAATGTGATGATAAACGATACATCTTCTAGCTATATGGAATATTTAAACAGCTCATAGGGATCGAAAGTCATTCCAGGAAGTCTGATGGGCAAACATGAATTATTGAGTGGTATACATTGTGTGTGTGTGTGTGTGTGTGTAAGGCTGTGTGTGTGTGTGTGTGTGTGTGTGTGTGTGTGTGTATTCAAAACAACACTGCTACATACATCTCGTATCTCCTGTCCGGCTCCCTTGTAGGCCTGCAGGGCAGACAGGATGCTCTCTGAGTCCTGCAGGACAGAGTTGACCTGGTTCCATACCTCCCTCTCACAGTCTGTTGGCTGTGCGTCTGACAGGAAGGTCACAGAGGTTAGCCTAGCTAGCGGTTAGCATGCAAAAAAGACAACAACAACAGCAACAACAATGTACATGACAATCTCTTATGAGTCATATAAAAGTGATGACACTTGCTTTCAACAATAACGACACTGATGGAAGCATGTACGACAATTTCTTACAATAACGATTCCTTTTCTATTCAGGAACTGACGTGCATTATCACTGACTGTCAATAAGGAGCAGCATGCAATGATCTAATGTGATACTGTACATGTCATCGGTTGACTGCTCTACTTGTGAAGGGAGTAAAACATTCAGGCATCACATGAACAAGAATCTGCAGTGTCCAACCTACACTGTAAAGAGACAAGCCAGTGGACAGTGCTCTCTTCTGGGTTACAGAAGGGCATGGCTCGGGACTGGTGGTTTAACAGAAGCATGACCTGCAAATCTACAGCAGGAGCTTTCTGCTCAAGCGTTTAGGCTAGTGGACAAGCTCTTAAAAAGTTATATTAGTGGCATGTCCATTTCATAAGCTGTGACACACACACGCAAATGTAAATTCTGTTGAAACAGAAGACTAAATATAGAACATCATCACCACGCAGTCCCTTGATGTTAAAATACTTTGACTGACCTGGTTGGTTAATAAACCCCTTCCCTCCCCTCCCCACCACTTCCTCTTTAAAACAGAGTGTAACCAACGTGGAGCATTGTGACAACCAGAGGAGACGCAACGCCACTACAGAGTGTGTTTGGGGGGCGCTTAGTGGCGTAGCACACTAATGCGCTTACCACGTAATCGTATAGGTTCCTGGTTCGATTCCGACCCTCGACCTATCTTGCATGTCATCCCCCCCCCCAAAAAAGTGTGTGTTTGGTACTGTACGCCTTCTCCCATTTGTGTGTAAGGTTTTAAAAAGGCCCAAGGAGATTTTAATATGTTAACAGTTCAGTTGATCTGTCTATATTATGATCCAGCCTACTGCACATGATTTTTTGAATCAACAATCTATTGTGCAGATGGGGATAAAAACATTATATATTTGACGATCACACTACGCTCTATTTTAACACAAGACGAGCTATGTCTTTAAGATGTCAGTGTCAGCAGGGGAAATGCATCAGGACATGCGAAGAGCAAGGCATCGGAATATAACAGCCAATGAAACGGGATGACGTCATTCATTAGTTTTGTAATATGGGGAGTGAATGAATGATTGTTGGTATATGGCAAGACAAGTCATGTTGAAGATTATGACAAAAAGGCGCATGCAAAAACGTCACGTTCTAAACAGAAATGACTCAGTTAAGTGACATCGACGGGCAAGCAGTGAGGGCCTATGAGCACAGGGACAACAGGGCAGCATGCGGTAGGGTTAGTAGCTGGGCTGGGATCAATTCCATTCTTTATTCAAAATCAAGTGAATTTAAAAATTCGAATTTAAGAACTGACATTTCTTCATTTAAAAACAAATGGCACTTTTCAATTCTTGAATTAGAATTTCAGTTGAAGTGGAATTTGGAACCCCAAACCCTGAGTAGTTCTACAGAGTGGTAAAGAGAAAGAAGCCAGGCCAGGCAAGAGCTCTGCTCACTTTCAAAGTCAAGGAAAAAGTTTGGCCCCTGCTCAAAGTCTGTGCAAGTCAGCACTTTTAAAAGATTCCCCATTTGGTTTCTGAAAGAGAGAAAGAGAGGAAAAGGAGAGGGAGAGAAAGAGAGAGAGAGAGAGAGAGAGATAGAGAGAGAGAGAGAGAGGTGTGATGTGTTATGGACAGTCATTCAGAGTTGATCAAAGGTCCAGCAGAGAAAGAGGGCAAGAGAGGTGAGAGCACGGGAGGCACAGGTCAGGTTGAGTCCTTCACAGCCCCATCAGCAGGAGGCGGTCTGAGATATGAACCACCTGTGGACTGACAGACTGACAGACTGACAGACTCTGGGGGGAAAAAATAGTTGAGTGGTTACACCTTTCATCTCCTCATCTCTGCAACAACTCCTTCTCCCTCAGACTTACTTTCAAAGTCCAGGAAAAAATGTGGATAGTTCTCTATATCCCTTGTAAGGACTTTTAGCAGATTACCCATTCCAGCAAACCTGATCAAAATACAATGATAGAAAAAAAGGAAATGTTAAATTCATTTTTACTTAAAAAAGGTCATGAAAACATGCATTTACTGTACCATTAATTGGTAACTATTCAAAACTATTCAAAACTGTGGAAAACATTCAGTGATAAACATACACTTATTCACAAATCACAATTCAGTTTGTATATACAGTAAGTAGCACACCCAACAGAGGCTGTCATCGATCACGTTTATAGACTTTGATAGCGATTACAGCTCCAGCAGTTGTATATAAATGAATGTCGTGAAAGGCCGGACTTAATAGCCGATACTCGGGCTAAAACAATGTTTTTGTAAACATCTTTTTATTGAACGCTAAAACAATCCAAGGAGGTCCGTTGAGGGGGATAAAATTCCATTTCAGAATTGTTTACCTCCCAGTGTGTGGTATAGTACACAGTATTTAGGGACGGGCCTGACTTACGAGTGACGGTTAAAACTCGATCTTTAAACAGATGTCACCTTTTACTCTTTCACACGCCCTACTGTAAATTGAGGCCGTACTGAGTGAACCGAAGGTAAGAAATGGCAGAGCTGCGGCTAGCTGGTGATTGAATACTCGGCCTTAACCTTTTTCCTCACCGCTCTCCTCTTATGCCTCTCGTCTCCTCTGCTCTCGGCCCCCGTGGACGGACGGACGGACGGACGCACGCCCCTTTGCTGCTCCTGCCTTCCAAAAGAGTCGGCCTCTAAAGCTGGTTGTGCTTCTGACTAGTTAAGACTCACGGGTGTCTGTTCTAATTCGGTTTAGCAGCTTCGGTAGCTTCTGTTAGGCTACAAATAAAGCAAATGAGTTATCTGGATCCATTTTTTGATAGACTGCCATATTCGGCTGACGGTTTGGCTGATTGCTGAAACGAGAGTTTTTCCTCTCATCTCCACTATGTTTATCCGCAAGTGCAAGTGTTAAAGTTGCAGTGTACACACACTGAGCACTTTATTAGGACCACCTGTACACCTTCTCATGGTGGAGGTGGTGTGATGGTGTGGGGAATAAGTGAGTTCAGTGTTCTTCAGTGGCCTTCCCAGTCACCGGATCTGAATCCAATAGAACGCCTTCGGGATGTGGTAGAACGGGAGACTCACAGCTTGAAAGTGCACCTGAAAAATCTGCAGGAATTTGCGTGATGCAATCATGTCCTCATGGACCAGAATCTCAAAAGAATGTTTCCAGCATCTTGTGGAACCAATGCCACGAAGAAATGAGGCTGTTTTGAGAGCAAAGACTAAGTATTAGTAGAGTGTTCCTCATAAAGTGCTCGGTGAGTGTATACTTGAGTACTCAAACAGTCAAAACATTTCAAATGCCCATCCCTAACAGTATTAGATGCTAACTGTGGTACTGTTATAGTATTAGATGTTGACTATATCTGTGGGATATAGTACTGTGATCTAGTTAGTTGTAATGAAGGGTTAGCCTAGGTGTCCAAGGAATGCCTGTTCCTACTATATGTGCTTCTTGTGAATTGGTAATAGAATAACAGTGGCTCCACAGAGTCTCACAGTGTGCGTGTGGGTGTGTGTGTGTGTGTGTGTGTGCGTGCGTGTGTGTCTCATGTGCGTTGGTGTGTGTTTATTCACAGGCCTGAGTCAATAAAGAGGATAGAACCAGGCTCTCTGCCTGTCCTCCCTGGTCAAGTTCAGTTCTTTAAGATCTCAAGTCTCGTAAAAACAAAGAGAAAGGGGTATTTAAGTCTTAAAACACCAGTTGAGCTGCTCGTTAAAGTTCCATTGGTAGCAACAGGCCGTAGCCATTTTCAGAAGACACCTTAAGCGGTGCTTAGAGGGTGGTCACCAGAGGCCTAACTCATAATTACACACTTGGATAGCTACATCAGATGGAGGGGAGTATGATTACTGCCACAGTGAATGACGGAGCCCATAATTACTGCTAAGAGGGTGATCTAGCATGGGCAATGTACTCACTACTGGAGCAAACATCTAGAGGATCACATGGTTTACAACAATACTAGGGGGCTACAGCACAGACAGGCTCCACCGCTTTAAAGTGTAGCCATGTCTTCCAAGCCTAAGGGTGTTGGTAAATTTGATATAATCATAATCGTGTGTGCGCGCGCGCACATATACACACACACACACACACACACACACACACACACACACACACACACACACACACACACACACACACACACACACACACACACACACACACACACACACAGATCTGATCACAAAGAGAGCTAGTGTTGCAATCTTCACATGATGGCCATACACACCACATCCCTCTCTCTCTCTCATCTCATCTCACATTGCTGCTTTCAGTACCGTCTAAAAAAACATACACATAACAGAAAACACAATTATTCAACCCATCAACCAATTGTAGCCCATTAACTAACCTCTTGATATGTTATGTAATCCTACTTCTGAGGCCCACATGACACTATGAATATGAAACATAGAATAGCAGATTCTCTTTTTCTAAGACCTTTACAACGACTGGGCCACGTTCCACTTTTAACCACTAGGGGGAGCTGCTGGACTACAGTGCTCACTCATAAGAGTCCACTATCTCCTAACTCATAATTACACACTTGGATAGCTACATCAGATGGAGGGGAGTATGATTACTGCCACAGTGAATGACGGAGCCCATAATTACTGCTAAGAGGGTGATCTAGCACGGGCAATGTACTCACTACTGGAGCAAACATCTAGAGGATCACATGGTTTACAACAATACTAGGGGGCTACAGCACAGACAGGCTCCACCGCTTTAAAGTGTAGCCATGTCTTCCAAGCCTAAGGGTGTTGGTAAATTTGATATAATCATAATCGTGTGTGCGCGCACACACACACACAGATCTGATCACAAAGAGAGCTAGTGTTGCAATCTTCACATGATTGCCATACACACCACATCTCTCTCTCTCTCATCTCATCTCTCACATTGCTGCTTTCAGTACCGTCTAAAAAAACATACACAACAGAAAACACAATTATTCAACCTATCAACCAATTGTAGCCCATTAACTAACCTCTTGATATGTTATGTAATCCTGCTTCTACATGATACCATAAACATGAAACACAGAAAAAGAGAATCTGCTATTCTAAGACCTTTACAACGACTGGAACATGTTCCACTTTTAACCACTAGGGGGAGCTGCTGGACTACAGTGCTCACTCATAAGAGTCCACTATCTCAGTGAATGTACTACAATGTCTTAATTCGTCCTGTGTCTTCGTGTTAGTGTCTGTGCTCGCAACTGGCTAGGTTTGGTGCCCTCCACCTTCCACACCCTCAGGGAGCGAGCCAGTATGTACACTACACCGTGTACGCTACACTAGCAGTCAACAGAACCTGATCCTACTTGACATGAAGCGTTACGCTACCTCCCCCAGGAGCTAGGCTACTGACTCTGCTTGCCATTCAACATTTGGCCTCCCAGTAGGAGACCTAGACTAGGCGTCTCCCAGTAGCTAGGCTTCTCCCAGTAGCTAGGCTTCTCCCAGTAGCTAGGCTTCTCCCAGCAGCTAGGCTTCTCCCAGTAGCTAGGCTTCTCCCAGTTCAGTAGCTTCTCCCAGCAGCTAGGCTTCTCCCAGCAGCTAGGCTTCTCCCAGCAGCTAGGCTTCTCCCAGCAGCTAGGCTTCTCCCAGCAGCTAGGCTTCTCCCAGCAGCTAGGCTTCTCCCAGTAGCTAGGCTTCTCCCAGTAGCTAGGCTTCTCCTAGTTCAGTAGCTTCTCCCAGTAGCTAGGCTTCTCCCAGTTCAGTAGCTTCTCCCAGCAGCTAGGCTTCTCCCAGCAGCTAGGCTTCTCCCAGTAGCTAGGCTTCTCCCAGTAGCTAGGCTTCTCCCAGTAGCTAGGCTTCTCCCAGTAGCTAGGCTTCTCCCAGTAGCTAGGCTTCTCCCAGTAGCTAGGCTTCTCCCAGTAGCTAGGCTTCTCCTAGTTCAGTAGCTTCTCCCAGTAGCTAGGCTTCTCCCAGTTCAGTAGCTTCTCCCAGCAGCTAGGCTTCTCCCAGCAGCTAGGCTTCTCCCAGCAGCTAGGCTTCTCCCAGTAGCTAAGCTTCTCCCAGTAGCTAGGCTTCTCCCAGTTCAGTAGCTTCTCCCAGCAGCTAGGCTTCTCCCAGCAGCTAGGCTTCTCCCAGTAGCTAAGCTTCTCCCAGTAGCTAGGCTTCTCCCAGTTCAGTGGCTTCTCCCAGTAGCTAGGCTCCCGATGCTGATGTGTCCGTGGGTCTACAGTAGCAGGAGGACGTGAACACAATGGTGTTTCTCCTGAGTCTGGCTATCAGGGTCAGATGGACACTACAGATTCACAAGTGTTTCCTGTCTCTCATGTGGTGGAGTCGCACACAGAAATAAAAACAACAACTCCCCAGGCCCGTGTCCAGTCCAAATAAACACAGGACCAGATTCAGAGAAAGAAGGAAATAGTCATGTTGATTATCACAACAACACTACTGACTGAGGCCTTAATGGGGTACCAGTTAACTGTACAGTGGGTGGTGCTCCAGGTACCTTGTCTGCACAACACTGACAACAGCAAAGCTAATATCTCCTATGCTTTTAATGCGTATCATGGGAATTCTTTGAATGTCTGATGAGTCTGAAATGCACACGCACACACACACCACCCTGCCTCTTTAACAAGGTGACAGTGAGGAGCGGGGATGATGGATGGAGAGACCTTGGCAGAGTGTTTGTGGTTGATAATGAAGCGTTCAGCAGGCTTCTTACTGTCACACAAGGCCTTCCAGTCTGCCCTTAAGATGGTTCTCACAGTCAGAATGACAAAAATGTAGGGGAATTCTCTCACACACACACACACACACACACACACACACACACACACACACACACACACACACACACACACACACACACACAGTTCCACTTTCATAGCTATCTTAAACCTGAAAACCACTGCAGTGATTTAAAGTTCCTCTTAAGTCAGATAATATCTTAGACTGGGTCAAATTGGGGGAAATGATACCTCAATAAAAAGGTCTTTTAGCCTACATTTTCTCTCGTTGGCTTTAAGAGACGGGTTCTCGCAATGCCCTTTCTTTAAAGTGAACCTAAATGATCTAGTAGGACCCAAAAATAATACCGTTAGGGATTTAAACAGAAACGCAAAGCAAACATCACAGTCACTTCATGTCTTTGTTGTTGGGGACATCCTGTCAAAGTGTCAGTTTAGATGAGTAATTCTCTTCTCTATTTTCTCTGCTGTGTGTGTGTGTGTGTGTGTTTGTCCTCAGTAGAGGTAATATAACAAGCATACTTCCACCAGCTACATTGTCCTGATTTCACCTTCATAAACAGAACCTAAAACGAGCCCCTGAACATTTATTGCCGCCGGTTGTGGAAACGAGCTACAATCACAAGGCTTTGTGCTTTGTAATTACAGCTCCTCTGTGCAATTAAAAGTCCAAACGAGCAGAATGCTAAATGACTTTTCTCTCGCTGTTTGAAACAACCTCTGTTGGGGAGAGAGCGTGCCTTGAAAAAACAAACGGCATGAATATGGGATTCAGCACAGGACAAGTTAATCATGAACTTGTATTCTGTTCTGAATCTTATGGGCTGAAATTAAGGACACAGACAAAGCCCAGTCCTGAATTAAATAACATAAGGAAACCAATGAGAAAACTCTCAGTTGAAGACACTTTTAAGTTTAAGATTAGTCGTAGTCTGTGTCTGGGAAACCAGCCCTATATCATTTAGGAGACATATTTCATAACTAGGGCTCAGAGTATTTCCTTATCAGGTCTTGTGATGGAGGAAAAACACCTGGTCCAATTCATAACTGCTAGCCACTGTAACTGCCATGGTTAGCAGAGTATAGTTTTCGAGACGGCCCTGTCGTGTGTAAAGCCCCATACTTACTAACCACTTACCGTTTAACTCTTAAACATGTTCGTTCACTACCGAAAGGCTGAGAGGATATTAACCGCAGAGAAAGTCTTAGACTTAACAAAACAAATAGGGACTAATCTTAGATCAAGTTACCATGTAATTATATCTACCACAGTATTGTTGCCTGGTTGTTCTGCATCGTTGGTAGAGTAAAGTGTGGTCTCAGACAGGCATGACTAAACAAGTCGTAGGCTAGGCTACCAAGGACAATGGATGACGGTTACTCTACCTTCTCTGGAGGAGGACTTGGGTTGCCTTCTATATCATCCACTTCCTCTTGGTTTCTGAAAGGCAAAATCAAAAAAAGTTTCTGTCACAACAACCTCATCATCATCTTGGCATGGTGATGTCGCAAAATGAGTGCAATCGCGATAAGATCCATAAGCAAGCCTCATCAGATACTTTCAAAATCAGCAGTAAAATGTAACCTAACCACATATTGTTCTCATGCTGCTGCTGTGGTGTGTGTGTGTACACGCTCACAAGTACAATATCAAATTTCCGTTTACCAACTTCCCCTTTCTTCTTGTAGGTTGAATACGTCTCTAAATTATTCAGACGTGAAAGCGATATCTGTGTCAGGCAGGGATGATTAAACCCCGTCTCTCAGCTGTTCTCCATGTTAACTGGAGTAGCCAGTGAGATCTGCTAGCCCGGTGAACGCTGCTAATGGTTACCATGGTCACCCAGATCGCCTCTGCAGGGCACGGGCAGTCACAGACAGGGGAGGCTGGTGGAGGTAGAAATCGGAGGACGGGATCGTTGTAAAAGGTTTTATGTTTCGATATTGTTCCTTATTCCATTCTATGCGTTACAATGAGCCTGTCCTCCTCCTACCCCCACCAGCCTCCCCTGGTTGAAGACCATCATCACTGTCCTGAGGGGAGACAGACACAGGCAGGACTAGCAACAGAGAGAGGGGGGGCAAGGCTTACGCCACGACTTAGCCTAGCTTAGCTTGGTGTGATGAGTCAAATAGAGAGAGCAACTACGGTAGAGGCTGTATGCCGTCGTATGAGGGTGTATTTAGTTCAGCATCTGGATTTTAACGGTGCAAAACCCATGGCATAGTGTTCAGTAGACACTATCCAAAAAATGTTCAGTTCCAACACCGTGGCATTTCTGCATCAGTGCAGCCCAGAGTGAGAATCCTATCATTCCATGGAAGATGGGAACATTCCGAGGCTGATCCACCTCTCCAATGTGAATTCTAAGGATTAGGGACGCGAATGGTTAGCCCAGCTAAAGACACATGTCCAAGAAAGTAGTGCAAATTGCAAAACAAAACACCATCAATCCACAAGCCAGCATTTTAAAAACTCTCAAAAGCAGCCAAACAAGAGGCTGTCATTTTCTCCCAACGCTGTGGAAACGGTGAAGTCATCGCAGGAGCAGCGAGTCAGTGGGGCATCCCTGAACATGTTAAAGACAGGCAGCATCGCCAAGGAAAGAGACAGCAGCAACACACGCTGACCTTGTTTCCTTACGAGGAGAAAGAGAACACATGCCAAGCAGCCCCCTTCCTTCGTCAACGCACACATGCATGCGTACGTATATACACACACATACACATACACACACACACAACAGTACAAACGTACACACACACCAGTACAAACGCTCACACACACACACACACCTAGTACTCACTCGACACAGTGCTTCTTCTCACCCAGCCAAGCCTGTCCACTAAGCCAGGCCTCCTACACAACAGACATTCACTCAGCCTCCTCTGCTGTGATGGGTTACACACAAACAACTATCACACTACCTACAGCATGGAGAGAAGGAGAGAGAAAGGGAGGGAGGGAGAGAGAGAGAGAGAGAGGCGGCAGATCCTTCTACCTCGCCTCCCATCTGTCACTGCACATAGTCCTCACCCCTTCCCTCCCCTCCCCCACACCTCCAGCCAACCTGCGTGGCTGGGGAGCGAGGGATGAGAGGAGAGGAGAGGAGGGATAGATGGATGGATGGATGGATGGAGAGGGCAGGACTGCCCCCACAGGGACTACAGGAGTGGAGGAGCAGCAGTCCTTATATGGTCATGGTGGAGGATCCCCACGGTTCAACACGAGTGGCCTTCTCCACGCCACTGCACTGTGCCCTCTCCTCACGCAACACACACACACACACACCTCCCCAGAGCGTTACACACCCAGAAACACACAGCTGCAAATGCACAGAGAAACAAACCAACACACACACACACACACACACACACATCCCAATGAAACCAACACACACACACAACAGGCACTCCATCCGCTCACACAGTTCACTGGCCAACCCCCCCCCCCCTCACACACACACACACACCTCTCTCTCTCTCTCTCTCTCTCTCTCTCTGTGGAATGATGATGGAGTGATGTTCTCACTCAGCGTTTCCCCTGACACACGCAGCAGCAGCAGGTACTGGAATCAGGAAGAGAGAATAAACATGTTTTTCACAAGAGGCAGCAGGGCCAGTGGAATTTTCCAGTGACCCTAGTAACACAAGCACCACTGTTTCAACCCTGGCCACAGAGAGAGAGACAGAGAGAGAGAGAGAGAGAGAGACAGAGAGCAAAGGGACTGATCCCAGTTAGCCTAGGGTCCGGGTCTGTCCGAGGCCGGAGAGGACATTCACTGATGATGAGAGCGAGTGATGAGTCATCACAGTAGCATGTCTCTACACACACACACACTGACCATTGATAATGACCACCGACGCTGCGGCTCCTCCGTGTACGAGGGAGTCTCTCGGAACAGGAAAAGCCTCCTTCGACAAACATGTGCCGACGGCACCAAAGCCCAGGATGTGGACTGCAGTCATTAGAAAGGACGAGCAGGGCCACGTTCACACAATGGGACATAACTCATTACTCGACACCTGACGACTTGCAGCGCTTTGGATATTTTCTGTGCGTGTAAATCGGTCACTATTCAGTCTGTGACTTGCGAGGTGACAAACACTACCACAACAACAACAACAACAACAACAATACTATGACATTTCCATTACAAGCTCATGTCTATTGAACAGCATGGAGCTGCTAATCTAATGCTGATTGATCTGTCAGTCTGTGGTGCAGCTTGCAATAGATAATGGCTGTTCCACCTGACCCCCTGACCCCAGGGTCTCCTCTCTGTGGTCATGAATTATGGACAGAATCTAGCTAGGCATGCTCCACACACACACTCTCAGGAATACACACACACACACACACACACACACACACAGAAACAGACAGACTGAGGAACATACACGCTGCACACAGGCCAAGCTACCGCCTGCAGGGCTGTCTCTGGGTGCTAACCGTCACCATGGTAACCACAGGGCCGTTGGACAGGGGGAAGCACATGCAGACGACATTTCTGTAGGAGAAACCCAGAGGACGAGAGTACACACACACACACACACACACACTGCACTTCAGGAAAGCTTTGTTCCTCACTGTTGCTGTTAGCAAAAAGAGAAGGTGTGGAAAGTGAATTACTGTACAGTGGAAGTCACTTCGCTTGTGGTTCAATTCCTACTATAGAATGAGTCAGAATACTGACTTCAGATCGAGGACGACAGCTTAGTCACAGGCCTGGATATTGCTTCGGACCATATTCAATGTTTTGAAATGTGACTCAATGTAGCCTAACCAGACGCACAATCCTCTGCTGTGGAGAAAGCCAAGCTCTTACACTGACTGACTAGGCACATAGCCTACTTCTGTGAGGAAAGAAGAGACGTGCATAAAAATCAATGGTCTGTGTCGGAGGTTTACACAAGAACACAAAGACCCAAGATCCCAGTGCCCACTCTGCTCAGTGAAAGGGAACTGGAACATTAGAACACTCCAGAACAGCATCTTATTTGGGCCTCTCACGCTCACAGACGGGGAACTTCCCTGTCATCATCTCTCTAGCAGAAGAGGAGAACAATTGAGGAACATGGCAGGTACTTTCTGTTTCAGGGACGGTGGTAGTGGTGAACAGTGAGACTTTAGGGTGAATGGGCTAAATACAATGACCTTTGAGAGAGAGAGAAGGAAAGACAGAAAGAGAGAAATAGACAGAAGCTAAAGGTCTGTTTTGTCTGGTTAACAGCCCTGTCAGAACACTTGTCTCCTGGCTCACAGTTTCAGAGGTGACTTTATGTCCCCAACAGCCTTCCATTATACTGAGGCAGCTGTTAGCTACCTTCAGGAGAGAGGGACAGAGAGGGAGACAGAAGACCTAAAGACCTCTTCATCCCCACCACCCCCCTGTACAAGTTTCTCTCCTAGTAATTTTTCCTTCTTCTAGCATTGTGACTGCCAATAGCCCATGGTCCTAGCATAGATTACTTTTTCTTAAGATGACTGATGGATAAATGATTCACTTACTTAAACAAATGGATTTGTTGTAAGTCGCTTTGGATAAAGGCGTCTGCTAAATGCCATAAATGTAAATGTATAGAGAGAGACAGAGAGATACATAGAGAGAGAGAGAAAGAGAGAGAGAGAGAAAGAGGAAGGGCCAGTCAGTTTCATTATCAGCGTTATTACATTATTATTGACAGACCATTGTCATAGTAACACTAAGGGAAACACCACCACACAATATCATAAACATAGGCCACTGATACTCAACTGTTTATTTTTTTTAAATTATTTTGTGGTCGATAAATGACCAAACCAGGATAAAAAAACACCTAGAAATTATTGTGGGACCATTCATTATTTTAATTTCTATCCTATACGTTCCAAGACTGGTATGCCTCCACATTGGACACATTACATTTTCCCTTCAATTTCTTGTGTAGTCAATTATTGATTAATTGACTACATTTTGTTGTTGTTGTTGCTCTCACCCACTGCTGATAGCATATTTGGATAGACCTCCACAACATATGGTAACCAACTGTGTTTGTAACCTGGATAGCGTGACAGCTGTTGACGACCATGGCAATCTATGATTCAACCTGAAAATCAATTATTTACTTGAATGTGCCTCATCTCCACAGGGGAAACCATACTTGTGAGTGTAGGGGTCACGCAAGGAGAGATGATGTTTGTCTACTATGGTCCCATGTGACTTTGCCTAAGGATTCCTGCATGTCAGTGTGTGTGTGTGTGTGTGTGTGTGTGTGTGTACACTATGCCATCTATGGCAACAGTCCTCAGCTCTGGCAGAGTGTTTCTCCTGTGGCGTAAAAGCAGAGACATCTGTCTTAGCGTGAGCTAGACTAGTAGCATACATTCTCCGGGGTTCAGCCAGGGGTTAGCCTAGGCCCAGTGGAAGTTCAATGGACTGGAAGATTCCCGTCGTCCCATGAGTAAATGACTGTGTGTGTCAAAACACGAAGCCCTCCTACCCTTCAACTCTGCATAGCAACAGTATGGTGGTAGTCTTCCTCTCAGTCCACCCAATCATAGTAGGGACCAATCACATTTCATTTCAGTCAAGTGAGGATGGGAACTGATAACAATGAGGAGGAGGAATGGATTTTTCAGTTAATTAATTGAATTCTAGAATCAACTAAATTGGTTTGGAACTTTTCATAAGCCTGTTCTAAACCAATGTTCTCAGCAGCGCTAATACGCTTATTCCCATAACAATTCCTTGGACGACTAGGACATTGAGGTGTGTTTATGAGCCCAAAGGGACAAAGTTCAGTCTTATCAGAAAAGCAATCTGGGTATTGGCTAATTTGAGACTCAAAATCTCTTGGCACATTAGCGTACATGACCTTACTTCTTACTTTAAAGAAACATAATAATAAAGGCCTAGACTAACCTTGTTGAGACCAGGCTTTCCTAGTTCAGAAAGCCTGGGGAAATCCTTTGCAGAAAGCAGCTACAAAGGGATGGAAACCTGTTTGAAATGAGTGGTGTCAAACCAATCAAACACCTTGACCATGCTTTGGCGGAGCTCCTCGGGTTTTCTTTCATTGTCTTTGATGTTGCAAGCTAGCATAGGCAGCTAGCATAGGCAGCTAGCATAGGCAACAACTCTGCAACATAGTCCTACCCAGTCAGGAAAGACAACACTCACAACAAGCATCCATTCTACAGGCATGTGGGGGGAGGCTTCTTAGAATGCTACATCCAATGAAATTGCGAGCACATTCTCCCATCACTCCGTCCAGTTCAATCCAAGCCAGATCGGCTAATCTTAATTCCCCAGACCTCCAAAGGAGGCGTGAGAACATTGCGATTTACAGGTACGGCTGCCGGAGACTAGGCCTAGACCTTCCCGACGTGCTAACCAACACAGTGTGTTGTTCCATCTGAGGATATTGCGTCAGGTCACAAAATAACGACTCGCATCACATCATTCGCCATATTTGGCAAACTGATGTCATAATGTGTCCTACATTTGAGAGGGTGGAAACTAGGATACACAGAGCTGTGTTACACAACGCCCTGAGAAGACCCAGCAGCCTGAAAATGATCAATATGGAAAGAGAGCAGGAAATCTCTCTCTCTCTCTCGAATTGTAGCCAGCTGAACCTGACCTAAATGCGTGGGATAGGTTTAGTTTCGAGCTTCCTCTCTCTCACCCAGGTAACCTAACTATTTCAGTCTCCTCTGAGGCACTGCTCTGAACGTGAAAAAATGGATTTATAAACAAAAGCTTGCCAAAGAAACACACAGAGAAGAGAAACATTAATTTCCTGTCTGTCTGTCTCTACCCACTGTGCGTGTGTGTGCGTGTGTGTGTGTGTGTGTATGTGTGTCCAACTAATCATATTCAGAGGTCAGTTTCTAAACTTAGCTTGGAACCTCTACAGTATCAGATACAGTAATCATGAACTTATGATGGTTCCATGAATCAGCAAGGCAGACTTGGTATCTTGGCATCGATTGCTTCTGTCTGGGGACCTGAGACCTGACCAGTAGATGAATCAAAGAGGAAGAGATCAAAAGGGGAGGGGGGCATGGGGCGCTTAGTGGTGGAGCACACAAATGTGCATACCACATAATCGCAAGGATCCTGGTTCAATTCCGACCCTCGACACGTCTTGCATGTCTTCCCCCCCTGTCAATCTCTACTGTCTCTATCCCAATAAAGCAGAAATGCCCTAAAAACATATTTATA
Source organism: Argentina silus (assembly GCF_951799395.1). Classification (NCBI taxonomy): domain Eukaryota; kingdom Metazoa; phylum Chordata; class Actinopteri; order Argentiniformes; family Argentinidae; genus Argentina; species Argentina silus. The sequence continues at coordinate 14,970,045 of NC_139671.1, read as the reverse complement.
AAAAAAAAAAAGGGGGGGGGGGGGCATTCAGATGACAGAACATGTGCATAGAGTGAATACCCCCTGGTTTTAATACTGTAGTACAGCTATGATGAAAGCATGTACATCCCCATAATAGTAGAGAACTGGAAGTAGAGTACAATGACAAAATGTTGGTGATTTAAAAGAAATCCTTTAATCTGAGTTAAAATCCAGGAATACGAGGTAACCACCTGAACACTTTGTGTGCGTCTAAATAGCATATCTAGGCTAGGCCTTATAATAGCATATCTAGGCTAGGCCTTATAATAGCATATCTAGGCTAGGCCTTATAATAGCATACCTAGGCTATGCCTTACTACTTCCAAAACAGCCTGCTTACCATTGGTTCAAGGTCTGATTTGGAAGATCAAGCACGACCCCAATCCCTAATAAACTTGGATGTGTAGTAGGGGATGTAAAATACACCAAAGAGTCAAAATAGCTTCTATTTGGAGCTTGAGACAATGCCTCGCAAATGCAACTAAACTATTAGTACACTATCCAAATGTCTCGCCTTTGGACAATCACCACAAAAATTGAGGTAGGTCTTTAAAAAAATAAAAAAAAGACCTACCACAAAGAACAGTGGTACAATTGTACCAAATACTTTCAAAATCAGTCATATTCCAGCGATTCTACGATTGTAAAAAAGCAAACAACCCTCAATTAGGGTAGAATTATGTGGAGTTAGTTCTGGTATCGTAGCTTGGTAATTACAGAACAATAACCAAAAGCTGTGGTCAATCTTGACTGCATGTAGGGACTCAAGCAACATCTGGCCCTGGTTTCCATGCCTACTGTACAAGATCAGAGGGGAATGTTACCTGTGACCAATCAACAAACGCTCGCTGCAACCTGCCACAACAAAGCAAGTGTCACTGGCTTTGATCACCTAGACCTAAAAAAAAAGAAGAAAAGAAAGTCTCACCCCCATAAAAACAGGTCAAGAACACAGACCTCTAGTCTCTCAATGCCCACTCCAAACTGATGGCCTATGAACACCGGTCCACTCCCAAAGCTAAAATGAACACTGACACAACATCACAGACAAACAAACCTAACCTACACACAGAGACCATAATAAAAGGACTACTCAACTATAACTACCTTCAACATCACAACAATGAGTGGCGCAGATATGCATATTTTAAGACCTCAGTGTTTTGACTGGCGAGAAAAACAGGCCTAAAATTGGGTTAGGAGAGCTGTTCCTCCCTCAGGCTGGGAGCAAATGTGACGGGCGGGGAGCTGAGCTGAGCTGAGCCTCAGCTGTGCTTCAGGGAGGCTGGCTGAGTTTTGCCCTTATAAGGGCACAGGCGGGGGGGAGGGGGGGGGGAGGGGGAGGGGGGTGTTGTTGGGCTGGGTGGAGGGGAACCTGCCCACCACCACAATGGCTGCCTTGCTTCCTCTCTATGCCATACCGCCCTCTCTCCCGCCTTGGTAGGGCAGTGGCACTAAGCTCAGCTGCTTGGACTGTGAACCCTGAGCCAACTGGGGCTGGCCCCCTTTACACTGGACTCATACAAATGTCCTGCAAGGCAGGCAGCCCCCACAACACATCTGGCTTCTACAGTGAGATGACACACACAGAGACACACACACACACACACACACAGAGACACACACACATACACACAGAGACACACACACATACACACAGAGACACACACACATACACACATACATATACACACACACACACACACACACAGAGACACACAGACACACAGGTTAGTAGGGTCATGGCAGCGAGGCATCAAAGGAGCATTTTCAATTTGGGTTCCTTGGCTTTTTTGTTTACCAAACCATAGAGATTGTAAATTAAAGCACACAGTGTGGCGAGCTGAGGGGGGGGAGGGAGGGAAGAGGTAAACACAAGACAGCTTCAGTCAGGGCACAGGGAGAGAAAGGGCTGGTATTCAGGGAGGAGTGCCCTCTACTACCAGTTATTACCGCGTGGGACTCCAGGCGTAGAATTCCTCCTACGTCTCCCCTCCGCGCTCCTGAATAGCACTTCTGTTCTGTGATTTCTGCATGTCAAAACCACTGAGATACAAAGGAGCCATGTCTTTCTCTCTCTTTCTGTGTGTGTGTTTGTGTGTTTCTGTGTGTGTGTGTGTGTGTGTGTGTGTGAGTATAGGCATCTCTTCTCTGGAGTGGAGAAGACCAAGCTAAGCTTAGACAACCAGACCCAACAACATGTGAGCAAAGAAATGCAACGTTAACGTTTGTTTCCTGGTATGAGAGTGGTCTGGGGGATCTAGGCTGGGGATAATACCTTAATGCATATGGCTGGACCCTAAAGCCATAAAGCCACGGTCATTTAATAATCCTAGGGCTATTTATCACAAGCAGACACTTTTATCCAAAGCTATTTAAAAAACACAGATTCAGCGGTTACATGGCCCCACAATCACACCTACGATCTCTATTGTGACGACCACCATGCTTCAACCAATCGAGGAGCCGTCTGGATGAAATATGGCCTAAACAAGAGCCATATCAGTGGAGGACGGTGGAGGTTAATAATGAGCCAGTCCTTGAATTTCTACCAGATTTTCATCCAGTTCAATCCAAGCCAGATCTGCTAATCTAAAATTCCCCAAACCTCCAAAAGAGGCTTGAGAACAACGCGATTTGGAGGTATGGCTACGCGAGACTCCCATTTCTACCTCCACCAGCCTCACCAAATGTATATACATGGCCTAGGCCTTAAACCAACGGTCCTTCTTGCCCTCTACTGATCCCTAGCCACCCGGTAAGTGAGGAGAGGTGTTCATTAGAGGTTTCAGACCTGCCATCTTGGCAGAGCTCCAGATCTGGCTTTCAAACATATCTGGCCCACTTCATTACTTCCTGCTTAACATCGCCCTCAATCCCTCACCTTTGCACTGCAGCTGGATGGCCAGGGCATCCTAAGTGCTAGTTACTGTTCGCGTCGCTGGAAGTACTTGGAAATATGGTACACTCCTACTCAGATTATATAAAAAAAATGGGAGATTATATGAAAATCACAACTCAGGAAATCAGCAAAAGAGGAAGAGTGTGTCATAACCAAACCTGAGTGCTTTGTTATGACAACATTGGTTCTAAATTGAAAGATTGGGCCGAGGAGTTTGAGGAACACTTAACCCTGCTGTTGAAGAAACACACGCTCGATCCAATTATCTAAACACTCTTGACCTTGCCGTTGTATTTTTTGGGTCTTCTCGGTTATTACACGCCACACTACTCACAAAAGCGTGTCCTGCACTTTTATGTCTGATGTTCCCAGTGCTTTCACAGACTGTTACCATGGACAAAAACACCATAAATCTCCTGTATTTCCAGCAGCTGCTGAAATCAATGAGCATGTTGCGGAGCTGAGAACAGCCAGGGGCCAAGGTTACAGTCAAGATCATATGCCAGCTGGAGAAGGAGAAAAAACAGGCATTATTCTAGAAATACTAGGGCACTAGGCTAACAACTGAACGGCATGGTAGGTAGAATGGGGGGGACAACCTAATGTTCTGAAATAAAGAACAACCTAATCTTTTGAAATAAGGAACAACCTAATCTTTTGTGTTCTCCAAAAACTCTCCGAATCAATCGATATGGGAGAGTGCATGAGTTCAGTACACACACACGATGCCTCACTCATCTCCAATTTCAACAACAAAGGCTACTGATCCAATGGGCTACAGCCCAGAGCCTACACATGGCAAATTAGGCAACTCTATTGGGGTTTCAAAGTGTGACTGACTTGATTTGAAATAGGCAACTATTGTGGGCCTTTCTAATTTCACAAGGCCGGGGCCTATATCCCTTCCACGACTACAGTGATTGTGACAGCTTTCACTAGAGTACAGGGCATTCAGCATTGTCTGTCTGACTGTCTGTCTCCTATCGACAGGAAATGAATGAAAGAAAAGTGAAACGTGAGAAGGAAGTGAGCAGACTGAGTGAGTTCAAACACTTGTTCTCAGACAGGTTGGTTGGGCGAAACAGGAACCCGTGTAAACTGCCAGATGATTTGCATGGCATTTCAGTCAGAGCACGGCAGTGGCCAGCCCGCCATACACAAATAACTCATTTCCTGAGAAAAAGAAAAATGAAGTGGAACAAAGCAAAAAAGACCCTGGAATGCCAACATGGAACACAAACAAACATCTGAAAAATGACTGACATGTAGCCTAATACTAGGTCAACCTCAGAGCTGAAGGCACTACTTTTAGGCCTACCATTACTTTCTAACCTTGTTTCGAAAAGCACAATACAAATAAAAGGTATTATTATCTACACACAGGCCTCAGCCTATCATCAACTTATTTCACATAGCCAATCATGAGACAGAAGACAGTAGCCACTCATGGGTAGTTTAGCATACTAATAAAGCAATTTGCTGTCAACTCATCCAGATAACCCAATCTGCTCATGGCTGAGCTCTGGGGATCAGGTCGCTGCTGACTGAGGGCCATCCAGATGGTAGTTTGGCTGATTCAGCAATGCAACACTATGGTAAACTGAGTGATAGGCTAAGCTGTAAGCTCCATCTGAGGAGAGACTGACGGTGTAAACTTCTTAACTAAACTTCAGTAAGGCATTCAAGGAATTTACACGGCTCAGTTTAATAACGTTACCGAAGAGCTAGTCTAACATAAGATGAGGGGGGAACTTGTCTTATAAAACAAACACCCATGTCAGGTACAACCATAGGACACGTCTTAGGGTGAAACACCTGCCACAAGGGCAAAACAAGGCTTCTCTCTGCAGTCATGTGAAAGCTCCAAGCAATTACTTAGTCAGCTAATACCAAATCACATATTAGTCTGGCTGTACAGTTATGGAGGAAATCCTGTGGGATATTAGGCCTACATTATGTCACAAAAAAGCTTAGGACTCAGAGTTGGACAAAATCACTTCCACAAGTAGGCCTAAAGGTATTCTCTTAGGAAAGCCCTTAAGGCTATAGAGCAACATTTCACAGCAACATGTTATCAAAAGACTACATCCAAATATAAGCTATACAGTAGAAGACACACAGTATGCTGCTCTATGCAATGTAAATGTAAATGCATAGCCTAATACTAAACAATGCTGTATATTGAGATTGCGTTTGATGCTGCTGATGAAAGTTGCACTGCAACTACACTAAACCACATTAAAAGCAAACCTTAGTTTGGTTATGAGTAGTAGTGAGCCGAGCGCATCCTGTTTTTCTGTCACAGATGTACAAAAACGGGCAGAAAAAAAAGACCTCTACGGATTAACTACGATTTTACACTCACTCGTCCTTTGCCAGCTGGAGGGGCAAGAGGAGACAGTTTGGGGCACACAATACTATACCCTGCCAAGAACCATTTATTTACTTCAATGTCTCTTTCACTGTTGTGCTCTTTCACATAGGCTAGCCAATTGCTCGACATAAATCAGCATGATATCTAGTATTTATGGCTTACAAAGTCCAAATGAAATTGATTAGCCACCGTACTGTAGGCCTATGTACAGCTCCACAAACTGAAGAAAAGGTCTGGCAGCCATTTATAGACTAGGCCAACATATTAGGCTGCTTACAGTTCTAACCACAGTGACTGTTCAGGAGAGACCTCTCGTTCTGGGCAAAAACAATAGGCATAGGCTTATGCAGTGGTCACATGTGCTTTACCAAGACACCCATTAAACGCATTAATATACGGGCACCTTCTTTAATCATCTCACATAGTAGGTCAAATACTGTATCAGGCTAAAATAGGTCTGATTCTTCTTTAAGCTTTCAACACTGACTGTGCTCAATGCTCTTGAAAAACACAGCCCATGAAGATGAAGAGAGGACGCGATTCAACCAACCATCCCAGGTGCAGTGCCCCGTTCACAAAATCTCCATCTGCCTCCCACAACAGAGACAGCACTGAAGAAATGCTGCAATAAGATCCCCTTGCGTTCCAAACCCGAAACACACACACACACACACACACACACACACACACACACACACACACACACACACACACACACACACACACAGACCCCGCTCTCAGCACTGTGTTGAGAAGTGCAGCTGTCGCTGTATGTCTGACAACAGGGCAGCATTTCACAATGGATCAGGAACAACAATAAATCATGGAATCCTGTAGCTAGCTAATGGCAGTGGGATAGCTGATTGTGTGTGTGTGTGTGTGTGTCCAAACTAACATTTTTTTTTTTTTGCAATTTCAAATATTTCCGTGGTCAAGTATGCTCCCACTTCTACTGAAATGAGGGTCCCTCTCCTCTCCTGGCTTGCTCTCATCTGTGTCTGTCTGTGCGTGCTGGATCTGATGGGCCTTTCTGCTCTGAAGTCGTCCAATGTCTTTCCCAGGGGGGAAACAGAGTCATTCATTGGCAGAATATGTCAGGAGAGGAACAGCTGTTGCGGTCTGATATTGGCAATAGCAACCTTAGCCCCGAAAAATACTAGACTTTCTTGTCGGGTTGGCAGGTTGAAGACCATACCATGAGAAAAAAAAGCCTAACACTTTTTATTTTGCTCCCGAGGCAACCACCTGAATGCCTTTCTTCAAGTGTGTCCTGCGGGCTTGGTGACGTTTGAAAAGCAGCCACCTGAATGGGACTAGCCAAATAGCCTCAAGGGATAAAATATATTCTTGCAAGATCAATAACAGCCTATAGACAGTTAATCATTATCCTATGTAATAATGTTTTATCAGGTGCCGTTTTTTTTATAACCAGTCAGCTAGCATTCACTAGCAAATTAGCTTGCCAGTTAGCACACTCTCCAGTGTCAAGCCTACTAGTATGTCAGAAAACCAACATTACCGAGAAGAACTCTCTATTTGGAAGTTTTATCCAGTCCATATACGAATCATATAAACAATTTAGACACATCGAAATAGAGGCAACGTACTGATTTAAACAAACGGGATGGCTAGAGCTGAATTCTGATTTGGGCAGACACGAGTGCTTTCCTAGCTTAGTTGCACACACTTCCTGCGGCTTCTAGTATAATGAACTAGCCTGACATATTGGTCTGATTTTGTGTAGCTAAAGCAAGCTAACGTCGGCTACAGTTCACTAGTATACTGTATATTTTTGACGAGCCTTAAAACCGTTATAAAAGTTTACATATTAATTGTACATACCGGTATTTTTCCTTCACACTGTATTTTGAATGGGAGATCCAACGTCTCTGCACCCCGATAGCGCCACTTTCACCCCGTACTTCAGCGGTACAACAACAACGTTCTTTTTCTCTGTACCCCTCCCTTCAACGCCATAAAAAAAAAACACTAGAATCTCGTGTCAAAGTCCCGCCCAGGCAACATTATAATTGGTTAACATACGAAATGGACCAATAAAACACGGATTAGATTTCCTCTCTGTCCAATGGTTAGGTTACTTATCTTATCTGGGCGTGTCTCGCTCCTGTCTTTTGGCCCATAATGAAAAATAGTGGTCACACAGAATTGACATGATTGAGAATTTGATTATTTGGGCAAGGTATGTTGTTTTTGTCTTGTTTTGAACCCTTCGATAATAAGTTAGCTACGATGTTAGAAAGATATGGATTTTGGATTTAACCAGTTCCTGGTTTAACCAGAGTTCCAGACTGATGACAACTGTCACTCAAAATGGCAAGTAGTTGATAAGACGTGTTTTCATCTGCTGCCTCAGTTGCAGTACCCTAACCCTAACCCTAACCCAAGGTGTAATAACAATATACTTTAGAGAAGTATGTAAACAAGTAAACAGTTAATTCCAAGAGAGTGTACAAAATATGGGCCTACTGTACCACATTTGTTGAACATTTCTGGTAATTTTTCGCTGTGATATTGGTGTTAAATTTAATTTAAATTGAAAAATCTGAGGAGCTAAGCCTACGTGCGTATTCCTGAAGTTTTTGCTCTCTCTAAATGTTCGCTCGGGTGCCTGTCTTGCAACAGTTTTTTTTTCTGTATATTTTAATGATTTTTTTTTTTTTGCCATAAGTATTTTGTTGTTTATTTTCATATATTGGTATTCAGGGAACTTTGTATTTTGTAACATGATACATATTGATGTATCTTTGCCCATCTCTGACTGTAGGTATAGCACGGCCCTAGTGTTGCAATGCAACAGGCTCTGTCCTAGATAGACTTGACCATTGGCATGAACAGCTTTTAAAAATGTCAAGGCCATACACTTTTCACAGCCTCTCAAAGCTGGATAACACTTCTATGTGTGTCATCATTGTAAAACATTAGGAGGTATGTCGGAGCGTTGAAGCTGATAGCAGTAGAGTAGGTGTTCTAGTTTCAGGATGATGATGGTGCTCCATGTGATAGAGAGAGGTGTCAGGGGAGCATAAAGTATCAAGATTTTAAAAGAACACAACCATGGGTAGTCTGTAGAGACTAAACTTGAAAAGGTACTGTTATTGTGTCCCACTAAATAAGACAAAACGAGTTCTATAACTTATTCAGGTAAAAGCTGCACAAGTTTCAAGTTGTGCAAGTGTATTACAAGTGACACCTTGTGGTCAATAAAGGTAACATCAACTGTCTGTAACTCTTAGATACTGTTAGATACACCTGTACACCTTCTCATGGTGGAAGTGGTGTAATGGTGTGGGGAATGTTTTCTTGGCACACTTGGACCCGTTAATACCAATCAATCATTGCTTGAATGCCACAACCTATTTGAGTCAGCAACAATACGTCTCAAACTGATTTCATGAACAATGAGTTCTTCAGTGGCCTTCCCAGTCACCAGATCTGAATCCAATAGAACACCTTTGGGTGTTCTATTGGATTCTTCAGTGGCCTTCCCAGTCACCAGATCTGAATCCAATAGAACACCTGTGGGATGTGGTAGAACGGGAGATTCACACCTGGCCACCTCCTCCACAGTGACACCGATGACAGAACCAGTTTTCCTGATAAGCTTGTTCAGCCTCTTGATGTCACCTTCCTTGATGCTGCCCCCTCAACATACCATCGCGTACAGCACTGCACTGGCAACCACTGACTGGTAGAACATGTTCAGCAGAGTCCTGCACACGCCAAAGGACCTGAGCCTCCTCAGGAGATAAAGCTGGCTCTGGCCCCTCTTGTACAGGACATTTGTGTTACCAGTCCATCCAGTTTATTGTCCAAGTGCACCCCCAGGTACTTGTAGCTCTGGACCACCTCCACGTCCTCCCCCTGGATGGAAACAGGAGACAGGGGAACCCTAGTCCTCTTAAAGTCCACTACCATCTCCTTTGTCTTGCTGATGTTGAGTAGCAGGTGGTCCTGCTCACACCACTCAACAAAACTGTCCACCAGACCTCTTGCTGGTCTGGTAGCTGAGCAGGGCTGGAGAAGCTGGGGGGAGGAGAAGGAAAAGGAGGACAGAGTGGAGAGTTGTTGGTGGAGCTGGGGAGAGAGAGACAATGAGCCCCCAAGTCAAACCTGTTGAAGAACTCGTTCAACTCGTTGGCCCTGTCCAGATCTCCAGCCACTTGTGGGTTGTTAGCCTGCTTGTAGCCAGTGATATTCCTCACGCTGCTCCACTCCTCTCTTGTGTTGTTGTCCTGCAGGCTGTCCTCCGTCTTCCGCCTGTAGGGGTCCCTGCTCTCCTTCAGCTTCTCCTTGAGCTTCCTCTGCACCCGCTTCAGTTCTTCCTTGTCACCAGACCAGAAGGCTCCAAGGCTTGTTGTTGGGAAAACGCCGCACCCTCCTAGTAGGTACAGCGTTCTCCAAACAGAAGTTAATGTAGTCCGAGATGCAATGTGAAACACCATCAATGTCCTCCCCATGTGACTCACAGAGTACTTCCCAGTCCGTTGTCTCAAAACAGTCCTTGCAGAGCCTCATCAGCCTCCTGTGTCCATCTCCTCACAGTCCTAGTGGTCACAGAGTGCTGCTGGACTAGAGGCTCATACATGGGCTTGAGGTGGACTACGCTGTTAGGGCTCTGTTTTAGGAAATAATGGTTTATAGAATGTATTCAATGTTTAAAAGAATTATCTGAATTGTCATACTATTTTAGTGACTGTTTGAATTGAAATTGATCACAACTGTCTTACTGTTAAAGTGACTTTCAACACTGAACCAATGACACTGACATATGAAGGTATATAGGCCAAAGCAAATCACTCCAGATATACATTATAATACATCATGACATTCTTATATTCTTATATATTCTTATATTCATTACTTGCTCAGATTTATTATTGGTCAGTTCAGTTATTAGCTACAGGGGATCAGAAAGTGCTCTGTTTGAAAAGAAACACCATCAGAGGGCAGCAACTCCATACTGGCTGGAGGCTATTGAGAGACACGTTCCTCAGTTAAACAAACGCTACATATACACATCTTGAAGTGTGTGTAGAGAGGTTTTGGTTTTGTTTGCAAAATCAATTAAGTCTCATTTGAATAACAAGCATAACAGAGGTGTTAGGAAATGTTTAATTGCAATAGCCTTGAATGTGTATGGGATTGCTTAGTTGCATGTATCCTGCTTGTTGTTGTCGATCAATGGAAGACAGATGAGTTGTCTGTGGTGATTGATAATATGACGCAACATCATAATCTGTAGTTAATAGTTTATGTTGTATATCTGTCTGTCCTACGCAGGTGGCACAGGCTACAACAAGAGTGCGTCAAGAAATTCTGCCGTCATTTTGCAGAGAAACCAGAAATATTCTGTTTACGTACAGACCAGATGCAGGTGGAGCCAGAGGTGTCTCAGGATCCTGTTAAAGCTTACAGTGCAGGCATCCTCAGAATTCCAGATTGCAAGGTATACACAAAAAAACCTGAAAATGTCTTGTCTGTGTGGCCTTTTTGGTCCAGTTTGTCATCAGAGCAAAGCACAGCAGTCTCCATTGTTATGTTAGCATTTCCTATTAATTGGTGCCTTGGAGTAGGCCAAATGCCCTGTCTCTCACATATGTTTACAGGTGAATACACACACACACACACACACACACACACACATACACACACACACACACACACACACACACACACACACACACACACACACCTGTCATTTCTATGTTAAATGGAGGGTGTGTGAATAAACGTATAGCATGCACGTCAGGTTTAAGCACAGATAGATATCGATGCTAATCTAATGGCTCAATAATGTTCACTTTGAATATGGAGTCCCATTTTTCAGATGTCTCTACTGGTAATGTCTTGGTGTATCGGAGAGGGAATGTTATTAAGTGGTATGTCGACATTTCCGTTTTCTGGGTCAGAATATAAATTCCCTGGATCGAAGAAGACTGATACAAATGAATGCAGTGATCCAAATGTCAGCTACTGCGCCATTTGATGAAAAATCCTTTGCTGAAATTCACAGCACAGGTGTCCCTGTCTCCTTGCAGCTTAGAAAACGATGGCACAGCCAGAGGGAGGAAGATGACAGTTTGAAGAACGAGCAAAATGTCAGAGCCCCAAAAAGAAGCCTCATCGCTAGGCCCGAGGGCCCACTTGGACCTGGATCCCCACGGTCGTTCATTTTGGTAGCTTGTCGCAGTAATTCACCAAAACTGACAAGCAGAGCAGACAGTCTCACCCCAATGAGTGTGTGATGTCACGATTATTTGTTGTTCTTTGAAAATAGCATCTGTAGAAAGATTGCGTGGATTTATTTATCCAATTCAGTCTCAGGCTTCAGCCTGTCTTTTACCCCTGCTACATCGTCAAACTAATTGGCTTCTATGTCTGTGTTGCTCTCTAAAAAAACAGCCCTACACTTTCCTTTCACATTTGGCAGCTCGTGCCCATTCTGACTCCAAAGCATTTGTTAGGGCTCTCTGAGCATTGATCTCATGAATTTTGTCATAGCCTCTGCAGTCATTATCACCCAGACTCCCCAAAACACACAGACTAACTAGTGTGATGCTTAATGCTATTTGTTGTTTGTTTTTCTATTATGCTTTCTACCTCTACACAGATAATAGGAAAGAAGTAGGAAATATTGCACACTGCCTGCCTAAGAAAACAGGGCCATAAATGGCTTGGGCGGGCTGTGGCTGGCTGGCTGTATAGGATTCCTGGGTTATTGATGGCAACACAATCTCCTTTTGTGTCCCGATCGATGGCCAGGCCACAGCGGAATTATTGGCATAGTGCTCTGTCAGAGATGAGAATAGCTCCAGCCATGGGGACGACTGTGTTGTGTGTGTGTGTGTGTGTGTGTGTGCGTGTGTGCGTGTGTGTGTGTGTGTGTGTGTGTGTGTGTGTGTGTGTGTGTTCGTGGTGGATTGTGGTTATTTTATACTGAAAATACACTTATATTATAAGTAAATATGTAAGGGGTCTCACGACCTGAATATTTGCACTGTCATATTTGTTTATGCCATGATTTATCCAGATTATCATGTTGCATCCGAGTCATGGAATCACAGAGTGCTGAGTACACTATTATAATGACACAGTCATAATCAATAACTCAGTTGATCTGTGAATGGGGATGATACGCCCAGGGGAACAAGGCAGATCAATCCTGCCAAAGGGTGTCATTAGACAGCAAGAGGACACACTTGCCCATGCCTGTGTTGTTGTTGTTGTAGTTGTTGTTGTTGTTGTTGATTGCTGCCCACCAATCATGACAGAGTGGCCACTGACGCCATGTTCTTATGTAATCAGGAGAGGCGTTGGAGCGTGGAAGGAGAGGAGTCTGTCAGGTGCTAGCGAAAGGCTCTTCCTCCAGCTTGCTGAGAGAGGGAGCCCTGCTGCTGCCTGGCCTCAGAACTGTAGAAAAAAGGAAGCACTCCTCCAGTGTCATCTGTCCTGTCCTGATTGGTTCCGAGGCACATTCCATTAGTTTGATGGGGTTATTAACTCAGTTCAATGGTTATGATGACCCAACCTCATCATTATCCTCCACTCTAACTTTCCCCTAATTTCCCCTCGTGTCTCCCAAACCACACACATCAGAGAGGCATTGAGAGCAAATAAAGGGCAGACACAAACTTGAGTGGGGGGCGGGGGGGGGGTAAGTGTAATGTCCACGGGTGTACTTTGTACTATAGTCTACAAGAATAGCTTATGAACTATTTCAAGCTGTCCTGTTAGACGATTGTCTTGCGGGAGGGTTAGGGACGAGTGGTAATTATACCCCCCGTGTATAGACTGGACTGGTAATTATGTACTGGGTCTATTTTCAGTCTCTCCTCTCGGATAGGAAGATAGGAAACTACAGAGAGAGAGATAAGAGAGCGAGATAGAGAGAAAGTGACAGAGAGAGAGATACAGAAAGAGCGAGAAAGATACAGAGAGAGAGAGAGATGAGAGAGGGAGCGAGAGAGAAAGTGACAGAGAGAGAAAGATACATAGAGCGAGAGAGAGAGAGAGAGAGATGAGAGAGAAAGTGACAGAGAGGGGGAGATACAGAAAGAGAGAGGGAGAGGGAGAGAGAGAGATGAGAGGGACAGGGATGAGTGAAAGAGAGACCTGGGGTGACCGAAACATAGCTAAATACTGAGTATAAATAATAGTGTCTCTGTGAATCTGTGTATTTGCCCAGTGAACACCACAGAAAATCTCTCTGTGAAGTTCAGAAATGGCCAAAATGGCCTGGATTTGTTGGCTACAATCTATGGCTTTAATATGGCAATGAGGTCTCAAGTGTGAGTGTCGTGTCACGGACGACTGTGTTCCAATTCAGGACGTGATTCCCTTTCTTTGTTCTATTTGGCTACAGCCTAGTAAGAGTTAAGTCAGTTACTCCCTCCCAGGCACTTCACAGCACTTGTGCCCCTCAGTTTTCGGGGGTTAATCAAATTCAGCGGCGCCATACCCATGGGGAGTTCACTGGCAGTGTGTTCGAAGTGAAGAGGAAAGTCAGTTGAAAACTCAATTTTTCAAGAATGTAAAGGATGCAAAATAATGTCAGCGACAAACACTAAACTCTTACCCGTGGTTGCATCAGATGTGCATGTTTACCGTTGATTAGGTGTTTGAGCACGGTCGTCTAACAATGTTTTTTTAACAACAACTATTGTTTGTCTTCACAATCATCTATCTTTCAGCACTTTGATAATGATGATAACATTGAGCTGTCGGCATAATTCCACTAATCTATTCACAAACTACTCCTCATTAACTCCATAACAGCACTGAGCCCTGAGAAGACTGTGAAACCCTCGCCAATTCTCTCTTTTAGTGAATAATAGATGTATCCTTTGCTGAAATATGCATGGAAGATTTCAAGTCTTCTTTCCAGCTGAGCACTCGCAGTGTATGATTGTTATATAACCTGTGGCTTGATGAATGAAACATAACCGATTCCGCCCTGACTTGAGGTAGAATTGCGTAACTGTCAAGACGGAGGAGAACCAAGAGACCTCTGGGCCCCCCCCCCCCCCCCCCCCCCCCCATCTTTGTTTTGGATTAAAACAAACAGCTTTTTCCTTGTGGAGACACCGTAACACATTGCATTGTTACGTCTTCCACGGGGGCTGTTAACAGTAACGTAAAGACAGATAATTGCCATCTCTTCTCCCTCACCGTTTGACAGGACGGGGGGGATGATCGCTGACGGTCTTTGTTTTGCAGGATGGTGACTGGCGAATGGTGAATGATCAGTTACATGGGGGCGGTGGCGGGGAACTGAGGTAGGATGGTGGTGAAGTCCTGAGGTACTCTCTCTTCTCTCTCTCTCTCTCTCTCTCTGCTCTCTCTCTCTCTCTCTCTGCTCTCTCTCTCTCCCTCTCTCCCTCTGCTCTCTCTCTCCCTCTCTCCCTCTGCTCTCTCTCTCTCTCTCTCTGCTCTCTCTGCTCTCTCTGCTCTCTCTCTCTCTCTGCTCTCTCTCTCTCTCTCTCTATCTCAATTATGCTACAGAGTGTAGATTGGTTTATTCATGTCTCTCACTCGTTTATTCCTGTCTTCCATTGTCTGGTTCAGATAGGACGAAAACAAATTAGAAAACAACGCAACACAATATGAATAGGTTGTTAATTGGGACGAGTGGGAATGGACCGCTGGGGAAGATAGGTCAATGTCAATGTATGTGTGATTCGGTTTTATGCAAGCATACAGGTCTCCCTAGTAAAATAGATATTTCGATCTCAATGGGTTAAATAAAAACTGACTAGCATATGACTTATATCAAGGGATATAATCAGGGGTATTTGGCCTGATCAGGGGTATTTGATATACCTCAACCTGTGCATGGTCTTAGAAAGCCTGGAGGCTGTTCCCTTAAGCACACAATGGCAGGGATCGTAAACTATATGTCTCACCAAGGCTTCCTGCTTCTCTAAGAGAATTACTTTTATAGCAGCTTGCACACCAGGGGAGCCTGGTGGAGTTAGAGATCGCAGGACAGGCTCATTGTAATGCATGGAACGGAATTACGAATGGTGTCAAACACGTGTGTTTGATACCATTCCTCATTCCATTCCATGCATTTCAATGAGCCCGCTCTCCACCTGCCCCCTCCTCCTCCTCCTCCTCCTGCCCCCTCCTCCTCCTCCTCGTCTCTCAGTTCTGAAATATGAGGATCATTTCATGGCCAAAATTGAGCATGATTTCAGTGTAAGGGTAATCTGAATCATATGGCGCCATTTGAATGGAGGTCCAGCAAATTATTTACCGTTGGTCTGTAACTGACAGGACAAATGGAGTAGAACCCAGCAGTTTCATTTTCATCTAATTTTCTCTCTATCTCATGCCGGCTCAGCTGGCCTGGACATAATACATCTGGGAGGATACCCTAGATTTATTCAGATCATTTCAAGGGCAGCGGTGCGATTGGCCATGGATATAAAAACACCGCGGCCGGCATGACACCACACCCACCCATCTTTATGGTAATGTGGCAGAACAGTAGATTAAGCCAATGCCCCCTGTCCCTGTCCCTGTCCCTGTCCCTGTCCCTGTCCCTGTCCCTGTCCCTGTCCCTGTCCCTGTCCCTGTCCCCCTGGTCCCCGTCCCATTCCCAGTACCACTGCCCCAGCCGAAGCTCCAGCTCCGGCCCCAGCCCCAGCCCCAGCCTCAGCCCCAGCCCCAGCTCCAGCCCCAGCCCCAGCCCCAGCTCCAGCCTGCCTCCTGAGACCCAATCAACAGTCTCTTCCATTTATGGAAGCAGTCAATAACCTTATCAAGACAGGCAGGCAGAGAACCCTGTGTCACCTGACTGGGATGAGACTGCCTCAGCCCAAGCTTCAGCTCCAAGCCTTAAACAGACGGCATCGTGTCTAAGCCTCCCCTCCCCTCCCCTCCCCTCCCCTCCCTCCCTCCCTTTCCTCCCCTCCCTCCCCCCTTCCTCCCTCCCTTTCTTTACCACAGGGAGAGCCTGAGCAGGAGAATCCCTTTGTAAGAACTGCGGTGCTTTCTGAAATAACTGGCGCTGCTGCGCTGACTGACTGACTGACTGACTGCCTGACTGACTGACTGACTGACTGACTGACTGCAGTGGGGAGGAGAGGGATGCCCCCACCCCCCACCAACTCCTCTCTCTCTCTCTCTCTCTCTCTCTCTCTTTTTCCCACCTCTGATTGGTATTCAAGACCAGGCGGTCTGTTCTGCAGTGTGGGTTTGTGAATGTTGGTGCATGTCAGGGAGAGGGGAATCGCACTGCAGTGGCAGGAGGGGTAAGGGGTGGGGGGAGGTGGGGGAGGGCTGGTGGGAGATGAGGAACTAGAGGAGTGCACGCGCGCAGGCACACACACACACACACACACACACACACACACACACACACACACACACACACATACATACTTACGCACACACTCACGATGCGCTGCACCAGGAAACCCTCTCTGGAATCATGGTTTCCTTTCAGAGGCAGGGTTTTCTGTTGCTTGAGTGTAATGTGTTATTCTTTGCATGTCCAAATTCCTATTTGCTTTTCAGTTAATTAAAAACATGATTATGATGATCTCGTATGATGTCTCGTTCAGGTCTGTGTTGCATACAGAGTATAATATGGTATTATTGTTTTTTTTAATAAAGCAAACATGCTTTATGAATGAAAGCTGAAATGCTGATATTGCGGATATGCAATCTGTTTTCTGATACAATGAGATACAATGTCATTATGTCCACTACAGGTATATGAGAACATACAGTATATGTCTTGTTTTGCTTGAGTATTTCTGTGCTATGCGGCATGTTATGGATTATCATTGACATACATGATTCACATGGAACAGGTTATAATAGGAGTGGTAAGGGAGAAAAACATGATTAGAAATCATATCGTTTTCATACCGGGAAGCTTGCAATAAATGCGAAAATGTATTGCTATTGTTCCAACTAAAGAATAGATTACGAGACAATTGTTCAGAAATATCGGTAGACTTGTGTTAAGTGGAGTGAGTGAGAATGTAAGATGGTGGTGGTTACAATAAAGTAGTTCCATTGTTACAGTGCTGGTGGTATTCAATTAAGCAATAATGCCCGAGAGGCCGCGATTTATCGTTAATATTGTCAAGGGAGGAGAGTTGGGGGAGTTGGTACACACAACGCGTGTAGCAGAGCCCCGGTAATCCCCTCCCCAATGACAATATTGACGATAAATCAAGGCCTCGAGGGCATTATTGCTTTTCTATAACGGTTACATGACAAAGCCAAAAATTGGTACAAGAAAACAATGCTATAATTATTTATTTTTTGATGGGTTGTGCTTGTTTCTGCCCTGCGCTGAGAAATATACTTCCCAAAAAGACAAACGTTGTCAGGTGATTTCAATATCAGGTGATTTAACTGTGACATTATCGTTAGTAAATCACAGCTCATCACCAGTAAATCACCAATCACAGCTAATCACCAATCCCAGTGCTTGTTTTCATCCACCTGCTGTATACTTGAAGGTTATGGTAATGAGAGTAGTGAGGTTAGCTCGCCCTGTGCCTGTACAATGCAGCAGGAATCAAGGAGCCACCCTATTAAACAGACTGTTCTCCTCCATAAGGGAGACTTCAATGGATTTTCTCTGAGCGCTGGTTGAACCCAATTACACTTGAAGCAATAAATCCTTACCACTGCAATTTCCCTGCCAGAGCTGCTGGGTTTCCCCCTATCTCTCTCCCTCCCCTTCTTTTTTCTCCCTCTCTCTCTCTCTCTCTCTCTCTCTCTCTCTCTCTCTCTCTCTCTCTCTCTCTCTCTCGCTCTACCTCTCACTGTCATTACAGCACTCTTCACAACCTTCATCTCTCCCTCCCTTTTTTTCACCTCAGTATCTCCCCTCTTTCCCCCTTTCTTCTCTCCCTCTCAGTATCCCTCTGTCACCACCTCTCTCTCTCTCTCTCTCTCTCTCTCTCTCTCTCTCTCTCTCTCTCTCTCTCTCTCTCTCTGTATTCACCCAAGGCTGTGTATTCCCTCTTCACCCTGTGTTGTGCTTTCCCTGCCCTGGTCCTGGCCCTCACCTTGGCTGCCTGTTTAACCAGCTGTGGGCACTGGGGTCTGAGACACATCAAGACACATCAAGAGACATTCATTATTAACTAGGATCCAGGAGCTTCCCTGAGGGGAGCCTTTCTCTGGACAGGCACACCATGTCAATCACTGCCTACCGCCCAGACACACCTCATAGTGTCATATACAGCAGTGGTACAGTACAGTGTGGTGTTTGATACCGGTGGTACTGTTTTGATTGTTTTTGTTCAAAGAGGGCATTTTTCTCTCTGTGTGGAGTGCTTGGTGGAGAATTTCAATAGACATGTCTTTTTTGTTTTGTTTTGTGTTGTGTTTGTCTTTTGAAAAGAAAAACAAAAGAAGGATACAATTCACAGTGTGTCGTCCCGGTGTTCACTCGTACAGACGACAGAAATAAAATGTTTTTTTCTTTCTAAGGAGTTATGAGGCGATGTGATGTGATGTGATGTTTGCTTCCGAAATGAAATGACCACCTGGCTTATTGTATTGTATCTCTGACCAGACCACTGAGTGAAGTATCAGGCTCATGTTCTAATCTCCAATTAGTATTCATGTTTATCAGTTCTATGCTGGATGGATTGTTTTGTATGTATTTCTCGTCTCATACGCTGTACACCAGGGGAGGCTGGTGGAGGTCGACATCGGAGGACGGGCTCATTGTAATGCACGGGGTGGAATGAGGAATGGTGTCAAACACGTGTGTTTTGATACTATTCCTCATTCCATTCCATGAGCCCGTCCTCCGATTTCTACCTGCACCCGCCTACCATGCTGTACACACTATTGGGAATATGAACATGGTCATGATGTTTTCTCCTCCTTGCCTGTAAACCATGCATCTATCCTCAAGGAAATACTGGTCACAGGTCACAATATGGCATTTTAAAGGGGAGAGAAAGCCTATTGATATAATTGATCTGGCATATAGTCATATTAGTCAATTATATGCATTTTGATTCCACCTTTTAAAAAGGTTGTCCACATAAGTGCATTGTTATATAAATAATTAGTATCCATATCTAATATTACTCAAGCCTTTTTTTACGATTATGAATTTTATGGAGCCTAATAGCCTATCGTACATCAAAGTAGGAAGAATGAGCCCTGAAAATAAATAATATTTTAGATTTTTTCTCTTCTCTCATCGCAGGTCAGGAGGACACTGTAAAATCCCAAGAGTAAGAATTTAGCTTAGCAGCTGATGAATCATACTCACTTAGGGCAATGCTAAGTGTGTGAATTTGTCTTCTCTGCTAACATATAGCTACATAATCAGGTCAAAACCTCACCCTCCAGCATTGTGGATATCTCTTCATTAGCACAGAGTAGTGGTGATAACGAACCGCAATGTCTTCACGTACTCTCTGCTACTATACCGTAGCATCGTAGCACCAGTGTAAAATACATAAACAAAAACCCATTGGTTTTGGCACTCCACATAAAAATTTACCACACAACATGTAACATATCCACAGGCTCAACCGAGCCTTTAGGAAAACATTAATTTATTGTAGATCATGTGTACGGTGTCATGTTTCACCCTCCTCCCTCTGTGGCTCAGTTGGTAGAGCATGGCGCTAACAACGCTTCGGTTGTGGGTTACTGAAATGTATGCACTCACTGCAATGTAAGTTGCTTTGGATAAAAGTGTCAGCTAAATGGCGTATATATATATATATATATATATATGTTTCTGTGTGGGAATGCCAGTGTGTGTCTGCCATAAGTGCTCCACTGCAATGGCCACCGGGACTGCCGAAATGGGCCTGATGAGGAGAACGGTGGTAACTGTGGAGGTATCATCTACATATTTCTCCTAGGATGTCTAATCAGAGCCCAATGTCAGAGATCATAGTTGTGTTGAGCTGTGCCATCTCTGTGTCTCCCCTCCGCCATTAAATACTTAAGATACTCCCTTGAATATTTAATAGGCCCTCTTTTGAACACCTATTTTTATCAGCCTGGGCTTAATAATTCAGAGCGCACTTCTCCTGTTCTCTCTTCTCTCCCTCAGGGCTGCGTGCGTGCGGGCGTGCGTGCGTGCGTGCGTGCGTGCGTGCGTGCGGGCGGGCGGGCGGGCGTGCGGCCGTGTGCGTGTGCGTATTCAGACACGAGCACACAAACAGAGAGGCAGACAGAGAGGCAGGAACACTTTGGTTTTCATTTCTGTCATCCTCTCTGTCAGTCTGTGCGTCGCTTCGCTGCGGTACCGTGCCATCAAAGCCCTACGAGGAAAATAATAGAAAATGGTGTCTGGTCATGCACAGCTTGTCATCTTGTCAAAAGCGTGGGATATGTTTTTGTCTTCAGATCTTTCGTTTCAGAATCACCCTCACACTACAGCAGCCTTACGGTGGAAAGAACGAGCCTGTTCAATGTCATGTGTCTTCTGAGGCACTGTAAGTCGACGTGATGTAATACACCCGCTTATTACATCGTCTTGCTTCAAATCATTCACCCAAAGGTCAGTATTTAAATAACAATGCCACAATCAGACCAACACTTGATTTGTAATCAAGCAGCAATCAAGGAACTCCCTCTTTCCCAGCTGTACCTAGCACAACAGCTAACTGCCGTACCCTTGACAGCAGGACTCTGCCACGCGCCTCTTCAAACTCTTGGTTATGAAAGCCCTGCGATGTTAGCTACCCGTCTAACAGGGCTTGGGGGTGTTGCCAATCAACCAGTCAAATCTTCAGATCTACATTAGTCAGCCTGTTGCTGCTGCCTTCAACCGTGTGTTTTATCCCAGGGAGAAGATCGACAGCACACCATGGTTATGTAAAGAAGCTCTGAAATACCTTTATTAGCTGGCAAGGCTACCTGTTATTCACCCGGGTGGGAGGATATTTGTGTGTGTGCATGTGCGCTCACGTGTGTATGTGTGTGTGCGTGTGTGTGTGTGAATGCACACTTGTATGTATACTGTACTGTATGTGTGTATGAGTTTGTGTTTTAGATACAGACTCGACCGGGACAGATGGCGCAGACACCCTCCTCTGACGTGTTGTAGCCGCGTGCATGCCGGTGTGCGCGTGTTGTTCACCGCGTGTGTGTACCATAGTGTTGTGTTGTTCTCTGCGTCGCCTGGGCATGGCGCTGTGGCACCTGATGGTTAACAGGGGGATGTTGCCAAGACCAACAAGGCATTGGCTCATGGAGGAACGCACCAAGGAGAGGAAGCACAGGGTAACCTGTAGTATCACACACACACACACACGCACACACGCGCACACACGCATACACACACACACACACACACACACTGCAGCATCACACACACACACACACACACACCCACACACATGCGCGCACGTATGCATGTACACATGCACGCATGCAAACACACACACACACACACACACACACACACACATGCACACACACACACACACACACACACACACACACACACCAAAGAAAGAAGCACAGGGCAGCTTGGCTGTGACACTGCAGTAGGCTATCTCCCTGATACAGGCTTAACATACCAGCGTCTCTGTGTATCTCTGTCATGTTCTGTTAGCTCACGATCAATCAGCCCATTCTTCACGTTAGACTAACAGTGCAATAGTGCAACAGAACACTACACAGAAATACCCCCCCAATCTAAACAGCAATTTAGCAATCTGTCAATCACTTATGAACTAATTTCAGCTCATAAAACTAAGTCAATTTTCTCAAATGAAATACAGTACTTCGAATGCTAATATGAATGAATCCTTTAAATTGTGAGCTTCGGCATATTATCACAAACTGATTAGTATTCTGACAATGAGCCTGAAAGCCAATCTGTAGTTGTGGAGCGCAGGGCAGATAAAGGGGAGACAGCTAAGTTGATGCTGCATAGCTCACTGTAGCGTATTAAAGGAAAAAACTGATTATGTAACAAGAGAACACACAGACAGTACACAGAGTACCTCATCAAAGGAGCTTCTAAACATTAGACAACACTCACTGGCTACTTTACCCAAGTATCAGTCTAGTGAAGGGGGTTGGCTGCACGCTGCTTCTCTCTGCTTTTAACTGTAAGTGGTGTGGACACTTTTACACACACACACACACACACACACACACACACACAATCCAACTACTCACCATCCAGGCCTGTGTCGTGAGGATGTGGATCCAGGCCCACTCACCACCTACCGTAGATTCATTCATAACTGGACCAGGGGCTCCACTCCCTGTGAGAGTCAGACGAGGCAAGGTTCAACTGGCCATGCTTGCCTGTCTGTTTCTCTGCCCGCCTGTCTCTCTGCCTGCCTGCCTGCCTGCCTGCCTGTCTTCCTGCCTGCATGCTTGCCTGCCAGCCTGCCCGCTTGTCTTCCTGCCTGCCTGCCTGCTTGTCTTCCTGGATGCCTGCCTGTCTTCCTGCCTGCCTGCGAGTTCTGGAGTTCTACATAATTGATGCGTTCTGCTGCCCTGTTGAGCTCAGATGGGTTTAAAAAGCTGTAATGCTTGGCTGGGCTGGAGGACCCTCCACACCGCTCCACAGCAGTGAAGGGAAGGTTATGTAACAAAGAGATGATGTCTCTTCTTCACTAAAAGCCTAACTGAGTGATGTGGATTTGCAGTAATGACCCGCGTCATGGAAAGACTTCCAACGGGAAACGTCTCTACAGTGTGTCTGTCTACAGTATGTCTCATCGTAGTCATATAAAATGAGGGACGTGAAGAATAAACAGCCCAAAGAAAAAGTTTAGTGAGAGAGGGATGGAGCGTTAGACTCAGACTCAGAGGAGTGATGGTTCTAGTACTAGTTTAGTGCAACTCATCCAAACTTGTTGTGTTTTGTACCTCAGTGGATTGTTGATGCCTTCTTCTGAGTCATCTTTTTGGATATGAGCAGTTTTGCTTGCGTGGTCTTATGAGGTTGGGATTTGGCTTACATGTCTAAACGGCCAGTTATATGCCAGGTTTTTGTTCCGATTTGACCCCTAACCATTAGATTGTGTTGAGGGGATAGAGAGTCACCTAATCTGGTAGCCCAGCTGGAAATTGAATTTCCCCTTGGAGATTAATACAGTACTACGATACTTTTAATTCCAAATCCTCTTAAACTCAATAAAAACTCCTGTCTGGAGTGCTATATACTGTACTTTCTACCTACTAGAAGCAAAATGCGGAGTTCGAGAGCGTCTACCATTAGGCCAAGTGGACATCTTCAAGGTCTGAGGGTGACACTTGAGTTGTCTCAGTCAGGGCTACCTCACCATGATTCCAATTCACTTCTGCTACAGTACATACTGTAGACACATGATAGGACATTGCAGAAATGGGAATTGTCTCCGTATTAAATTAACTATATCAGTTTCTCTCTAAAACCAAAATCAAACTTCCATTTATACTAATCATATCTGGCACCATGTTTTATTGCTGTCATATTTCAAAACGGGGGACACCTGAAAGCATTGTATCAAGTGATGTCCTTTATGAAAACAAATGCACAGGCATACATACAGTACCAGGGGAGGCTGGTGGAGGAGGACATCGGAGGACAGGCTCATTGTAATGCATGCAATGGACTGAGGAACAGTATCAAACACGTGTGATAAAACACCCTCCACAAGCCTCCCCTGATACATACATCAATCAGATTACACATGAATAGAAGTGATAGTCATACGAGCAAGACATTGGCCCTGTCAATCGGCGCATTGCTTAGCAACGGGTGCATACAGCAGTGACATGAATATGGATGTGTAGCCTTCAGACACGTTAGTCTGTAATATATTCTCCTCTTGGATAAATCGACCTCTGCAAACCTTTTAAGTGAATGTGTCCATCCGTTACCGGTTCAAAGTCTGAGGAACCTATTGCGTCACCTATGGCAATGATTCCGACTACAGCAATACTAACGGTTTCACTTGTCTTTGTCTATATTCAGTGGCGGAGTAATAACTCAACCGTGGTATTACTGGAAATGTGTCTGCATTGTTTTGGTGTGATTCCTGCCTGCACAACTTTGTATGTGGCGATACAGAGTCAATTTGCATAGACAAAGCTTGTCCATGTCTCTAGCCTGACACATTGGCACATGCTGGCACACAGGCTGGCTCACACACACACACACACACACACACACACACACACACACACCCCCACGTACACACACACCCACGTACACACACACCGTAATCTCGAGGGACAACCTGTTCCTCTGGATTTACGGCTCCATTAATTTCAGTGCAGTTGGATGGAGGCCCACAAGGCCTACAAACCCTAGAGAGGACAGACCGAGTCACACACCCCAGAGAGATCCCAGAGAGAGCCTGCAGACACGCCAACTCCTGACTAAGATCAAGTGAATGGGCCTTGGATGCCCATTGAGGCAGTTCGTATTGAATGAAGTCCACATAAAGCGTGTCACATAAAGAACATCAGGCGAGTCCAAGTAATCGTCTTTTTACAGCCTGATCTTCTCCAAATCAGCCCGCCATCACAGTACTGGACCACTGCAGTACGACTCCAGATCAGCAGGCGTGGGGAAGGGATGGAGGCGCCAGATTGCAGAGCCAAGCACTTGTGTGTTTTTGCGCTGAGCTGATGACAGAGACAGTGACAGGACAGTAGCTTCAGTTCACACACAGGTATTGATTTCAACATCCGATCTCATTATACAGGTCTTGTTTATCCCTGGTGATGTTTCTATTATTTAATTTTTTTTCATTAAACCATTTAGGCAGGGGGTCCTATTGAGACCGAGGTCTCTTTTGCAGAAGAGCCCTGCTTACAGACATAAATCAATAAATACATTTACACAGTATAATCAATTAAAACATGTACATTCCTTGGATGACGGATCCTTTATAAAGGCTTTAAACTGACCGAGTGACACAAGATAATCAAATTTTAGTTTGTTTTGAAAGTCGTTCCAAGTCCTCAGGCGCAGAAACGAGAGGCAGATTTACCTCGTTCAGACTAAATGTGTAGACATTTGAGGGTTAGCGAAGCTTGGGACATGGTTTGGTACTCAGAGTGTGTCTGTCATAAAAGCAACAATGTGAGATAAAATGGGAGTTTTAAAAGAACTGCTTTATATACAAATACAATCTAATAATAAGCTCTTCTTGAAATCAAAGACTAGATAGTGCTAGATAGTGAGTGTGTGTGTGTGTGTGTTTTTAAGTGTGTGTTGTTTCTGTGTGAGTCCCTTCATTAACTTCCCACTGGTACATGTGTGTGTGGGTTTGGGGATGTGAGTAGGAGGAGATGAAACGTGATCGCATCACAGAGTACTCTGATAGTGTCAGCCTTGTGGTCAACTGCCACTAATAAGCTAACAAGCTAACAAGCAAACTAATGAAAACAAAAAACACATCACTCAACCTTCCACCATCCCCGAACACATGAAAAATATCCTGTAAATACATAACCTCTCCAACTGCACCAAAACAAGGGAAAAATCACACATAGGCCTATATTCACTGTATACCATTCCCTATCCTACTACAAGATTAAACATGTACTGCATGTAATAGTAGTAGTAGTACATATAGACATTAAGATTCACACTCAAAGAGCATGTTTGAAATGTAGAGGCCTCCTGCCTCCAACAGAGGATCAAAACCTGTGGCTACGATAGTGTTAAATATTCATCGAGCTCCTGGTAGTGTGGAATACAATGAATGTGTGAATGTGTGTGTTGTGTGTGTGTGTGTGTGTGTGTGTGTGTGTGTGTGTGTGTGTGCATGTGTGTTTCTGTGCAGAGAGGTGATGTGAGTGTGTGTACACTATGTGTGTGTGGGTGTGAGTGGGTGGGTGTGTGTGTGTGTGTGTGTGTGTGTGTGTGTGTGTGTGTCTGTGTCTGACATCTCACAGGCAGAGA
The DNA here is from genome assembly GCF_951799395.1 of Argentina silus. Classification (NCBI taxonomy): domain Eukaryota; kingdom Metazoa; phylum Chordata; class Actinopteri; order Argentiniformes; family Argentinidae; genus Argentina; species Argentina silus. The sequence goes on along the minus strand of NC_139671.1, from coordinate 14,943,855 downwards.
GGTGATATGTGTGTGTGTGTGTGTGTGTGTGTGTGTGTGTGTGTGTGTGTGTGTGTGTGTTCTTGATATCTGAAGCAGAGAGGTGATGCTCCCATGGCAGATGGTACAGAGACTAATCTGTAATACTGTATCTGCATCCAGGGCTGAGTTATGTAAGAGCATTCAGTTATGTAAGAACATTCAAAACAAGGCCTGTAGGGAGAAGCTGATACAGTGGAATGCACAGTGGATGCATATGTCAATCGATCTTATGTTGAAACTGATGCTATTGCTATTCGATCTTATAGAGTTCGTAAAATGTGTTTTATTCCTTTATGTATTTTTTATTTTTTATTTCTTACACTTGTCATAGCCTGAAGTTATTTTGTGTATGCAATCTGCAGTGCAAAACATGATACTCTCAATGATTTGGCACCACAATCATTTCAGCAGTGCGTGTGTGGCGTGTGTGCGTGTGTGTGTGTGTGTGTGCGTGTGTGTGTGTGTGTGTGTGTGTGTGTGTGTGTGAGATCTTGTTCAGTGTAGTTGAGAGTGGTACTGGAAGGCACAGTCACTGCTCACATTATCATAATGTATAACCTCAGGTGAAGCTAGCAGGTGCAGCTGGAGGACAGAGAAACCAGGTCATTTAAAGGCTAGGGTGGCTTAAAAGTAGAATCCCCATTTTGTTTTTCAACCGAATGGCTAGCTCAGCACTTGTTCCGGTATAAAGTGGAGAGATGAGGCTAGGGAAACCAGGTAATTCATTAAAAGGACAGGTTAGTTTAAAGTGGAGCTACTGGGAGCCATCAATACTGTACCTACAGCCCTAGACCAGGGACATGTGGCTTCTTCCTGGGAGTTTTCCCTGTTACACCTGCGGTCTGAGAAGGCTGTCGAAGGTTAGAAAATTGACAGCAGGTGAGAGAAGGAGGGAGTAAAGAGTTTGCCGGATTCCAGGAAAAGACATCTTCCATAAATTGGAACATGCTTGTCAGCTTCATTCCATCAATAAACATTTCTTCTTTCTTTCTGTACTCCACGTAGAGGTGTGTGTCTGTCCATTAGGAGTAGAATGTTACAACAGCGCTGCTCTGCTCTGCTATGTTGTTGCTCTGTCATTCAGCACGATGTGCAGCTGAGGGGAATGTGGAGTCTTAAGTGGGAGCTGAAAATAAAGCATTACAGCACACGCAAGGGTTTGGCTCATGTATTTACCATGAGGAGACATGGGGGAGGTCGTGCCTCCTTGTGGGGTAGCTAGTACACTGGAACAGCCCAGGCAAGGTATCATGTAACATGCCGGAATTAACATTGTATTATATATTCTATATTTATTTTGGGTAAAAGGAACCAGCACTATTCTCTACTATTCTACTATTCTCATCTTCTTGTTCTTGTTCTTGTTCTTGTTCTTGTTCCTGTTCTTGTTCTTGTTCTTCTTCTTCTTCTTCTTCTTCTTCTTCTTCTTCTTCTTCTTCTTCTTCTTCTTCTTCGAGTCTATTCTTTTCTGTACAAAATATATGTGCTCGATGTTGGAGAGAGGAGCAGAAATGACAAAACAACAACTAACAAAGGTTGAAATAACAGGGACCAGGAAAATCCTTGTGTGGTTCTCTGTCCTTTACAGTCCATAGAGATGATGGTGTCCAGTACATAGCTTGCAGCAGCGTTTAGCCACAAGGCCGATTTGTTTGATCTAATGGAGAGAGTCAGGGAGCAATGGGAGGGGAGGAGGAGAGAGGTCTGGCCATGACCCCTGCTGTAGGGGAACTCTGTTGTTTTGGCCTGTGGTGATTCTGCTTGCCTGCCTGCCTGCCCTTCAGCCCGCCTGCCTGCCTGCCTGCCTGCCTGCCTGCATGCCTGCCTGCCCTTCAGCCCGCCTGCCTGCCTGCCTGCCTACCATCCCTGCTGTGGCCTCATCATGAGGACAACCAAGAGGCTATGCGTCTCAATTGGTAGGTAACTAGTACGAGTGTGGGAAATTCAGCCTGAATCTTGTCGAGACATTCAGCCGGTGGCTTTAGGTTGTTGTGTATTACAGTCAATTACGAACCTATGGGTCGTCAATGGTATACTGAGCATGAAGATGATACTATTAGCTCACTTCAGTAATGGCTTCATGTTGTTGTGCATTGCTAGGATATTACAGAACCAATAAGGATATCCAAGAGTCAATTAGACTCTTGTGTTCTCAATGAGACAAATTATCTATCCATTAATGAGGGGAGATTTAGCTTCTTCTTCATGTGGATTGTGTTTCATTTTGGGGTGTTTCATTGCACCAGCCTTGGTCTTGTTTTGATATCAAAGGCCTGATGGTGGATTATGAAGCACAGACAGGAATGATTAGCCTGTCTCAATGAGGAGGGTATACCGCTCGCTAGTAGACCTGCATCAAAGCTTCTTGCCATTTCAAACACGTAATTATAGTAATTTGACATTACCAATCAACAACCCCAGGATTTCCTCTTTGTGCAGCACAATATAATAACAAGATATTTTTTTTAAATGTCAAAGAAATGATTAGTTATTGAAATATTTTGCAAACGGTTCAAATAGAATATTCCAGAAATCCAAACAGCTTTTGTTTCGGTTTATTTTGAAAACAGCAGCAGCAGGGTGAGTTTAGGTTTGATTTCATTAGATATTTAATTTCTACCTTTTTAACATCCCGCTTTGAAACTCAAAGCTCTCCATTTGTTTTGGATGTTTCCGTGGGGAATTCAAGCTGAGGTAATTAAGTTCCCTGAGCCAGGCGCCGTGCCTCAGTGTCGCCCGGTTGGGACTGCTCTCCTGAGGTCTCTGCGCATTTCCTCATCAAATTAGCCTGAGCTGTAATGAGATCTGGCACACTATCAGTGTAATGTTCTTTACTACGGCTGTCAGAACCAGTTAGACTGATCCTCCTCAGCCCCTGACCAGCCACAGCCCACCCAGACAGTCTCAACCACTGTCCACACAGCACAGGTGTGTGTGTGTGTGTGTGTGTGTGTGTGTGTGTGTGTGTGTGTGTGTGTGTGTGTGTGTGTGTGTCTGTGTGTGTGTGTGTGTATAGTGTTGAATCAGGCTTAGAAGCCCCAGTTTCCAACATCCAAATAAGAGCCTGTGGATCAATGGACAATGAGCTCCTCTCAGCTACCAATCAATTTCCCATCACCCTCCCCAAAATACCCCCAATAATCCCTTCAGAAGCCTGAAAGGCCTCAGTTCAGTGCTATTGCAGCAGCAGTGTCTATTTAATGCTCTGGGCACTGCAGACAAAGCTCCCATCACATTGTCTCTATTGATTTGATTCTTTAACGATCCACATAATTTATTCTGAGGTCTGAAGTTTGCTTTGGGATTGTAAGTGACCACCTTAGAAGAGAAAGGAGGAGCCATTGATGCAACTCTCTTGTTTTGGGCCCTGTATCAGCCTTGATGTAATGTGCTCGTAATGTGCTGTATTGCTTGGTGTACAGTACCAGTCAAAAGTTTGGACACACCTTGCCAAGAGTGTGCAAAGCTGTCATCAAAGCAAAAGGTGGCTACTTTGAATAATCTAAAATATAAAACATATTCTGGTTTGTTTAACACTTTTTTGTTTACTACATAATTCCTTATGTGTTCCTTCATAGTTTTGATGTCTTCAATATGAATCTACAATGTAGAAAATAATAAAGAAAAATAAAGAAAAACCATTGAATGAGAAGGTGTGTCCAAACTTTTGACTGGTACTGTATGTTGGTGGAACAGCCCTCCATGTCTCTCGTTTAGGCCCATATACTGTCATTTATCATTTCACTGCTCAAGCATGCCCATGTTATTCTGTGCATGATCTGTGATGTGTGTGTGTGTGTGTGTGTGTGTGTGTGTGTGTGTGTGTGTGTGTGTGTGTGTGTGTGTGTGATCTGACGCAGTGTCTTTCCTATGTGGGTAATCACACCGGTGTCAGCTGTTGATGTTCATGTTGAGCCCTGTTGATGTTGATGATGATGATGATGATGATGACGATGAGGAGGATGTTCGTTCGCCAAGCAGCCATGTTTCCTAACCTTGTGGAAACAGCCAGCAGCAGATGTGTGCTCTGTCGCTTCACTCGCCTCAATACTCTCCAAATGTCACCGTCGCGTTTCCAGAGCGTCTGATGAACCAAACTAGACCTCGCTCGTCAGGATAGAGGGCCATAGCGCCACCTCGAATAACGACACGGAGCTGGAGCATGACCAACGGGGAGCCAAGGAGACCGACATCAGCACGACACAAACGCCAATCTCTCAATTTCCTCCGTTCTAATTTCTTTGTAAATTAAGTCACGATATGAGACCGCTATAGGGTTAAGAGGATGCTTCAGGCAAGCGTCACACCGTATCTGACTTAGAACCATGTATTTTGTGATATTTGCCATACTGATTTACTTTCAGAATAAATACTGTATGAGACTCTATAACACTTCATAAGAGACCTCACTTACATAAGTTATTGTAGGTGTTACCACCATACTTTACACCGTCTCTGTTAAAGCCATGTGTTTTGTGACCCTAAAGGACCTCTGCAGACTCAACATACTTACGTAAGCAGTCTTGAGTGGCTGTGGCCTGTCATCTTTGAAAGGTTGTTTTGATACATAACAGCTGTCAGAACTACCCCTCTACACACTTTCCTGAATTGCTAAATACCCAACATGCAGCACTCTTTCTAATGGACTTTGAATCAAGGTACTGTAAGAAGGAAGTAATCTGAAGCTTTCCATTCCACCAAGCCTTGAAGGAAGCTGTGTCTTTTCTTAGAATAAAAAGCCCTTTCTTTATGATGTAGGTTCAATGTAGCTTACATTATGCATCTTTTAGTGACAGAGCTGCTTTTTGTATTCATTCCAAAGAGCACATTTATGGTTATGTATGCCTCTTCTGTTGTCTCAGATGCCCTTGTATGTAATTGCAAGGGTGAGCGTTTTTCCATTGAAGGCCTAATGGGACTGTGGGTGGCTGGGCAGCGTGAGGTGCTGAGTGTGTGTGTGTGTGTGTGTGTGTGTGTGTGTGTGTGTGTGTGTGTGTTAACGGGGGAGAGGAGAGAGGGTAGAGGGCTGCTGATGTGGCACAGGAAAATTACCTTTCATAAAAACAGCCATCGGAAATCTGCAGGAGCTCATCAATATTCATTGAACACAAACCCACAAACGCAGAGAGGCACCTCAGCAGGGTTCAAGTTTTTCCTAATCACAAATTACCAGGAGGAACACGATAATACATGTCACTAGTGGGACATATGCAACACTGTGGCACAATAGTCATTACAGCAAAGTCCCCTTGTTTCATCGGGAAGATAGCACCTTTTAATTCACTGAGAGGACCAAGAAAGCCAGAGGGTGAAATGAAACTAGGAACAGCCTTGCCTATATTTATGAGCAATTTGGTTTATATTTACTTGCTGAGTGAGTGATTTACACGCCAGTCAAATCTAGTAGGGAAGCCATATATATCCCAGGGGAGGCTGGTGGAGGATTTCTACCTGCACTAGCCTCCCCTGATATATTGTGATCAATGCAGGACAGGAAGGTAAATCACAGAGCAGCTTCATCAATCAGGGCTTCTCTGTGTCTGTAGGGCATGATGACTGAGAAGTACAGGAGACTGCAGGGTGGGATCTAAATGAGCACATTATTGAGCACATCTGATCTGAAATTATGTATGAATATACAGTCACTGAACACTTTATTAGGAATACTATACTATTACTGGGTAGGGCCTCCCTTTGCTCTCAAAACAGCCTCAATTCTTCGTGGCATTGATTCCACAAGATGTTGGAACATTCCTTTGAGATTCTGGTCCATGATGACATGATTGCATCATGCAATTCCTGCAGATTTTTCATGTGCACTTTCAAGCTGTGAATCTCCCGTTCTGCCACATCCCAAAGGTGTTCTATTGGAGTCAGATCCGGTGACTGGGAAGGCCACTGAAGGACACTGAACTCATTGTCATGTTCATGAAACCAGTTTGAGATGACTTTTGCTTTGTGACATGGTGCATTATCATGCTGGAAGTAGCCATTAGAAGATGGGTAAATTGTGGCCATGAAGGGATGCACATGGTCAGCAACAATACTCAAATAGGCTGTGGCATTCAAGTGATTGGTATTAACGGGCCCAAAGT